>NC_083716.1:71162646-71406439 GCF_028564815.1 Eubalaena glacialis
CCAACCTCACCAATCCTCTCAGCCCCAAGAGTGTCCAGCCTTCTGTCTCATCCAGCTGTGGGTCTAGATATGGTCAATCCAGGTTGCATCAGAGCCCCTGAACGGATTTTGTAAGAATTTCTCTCTCTTTCACTGTCTTTGTTTTATGGGTTTTTTTTTAAGTAATCTATTTTTATAATGGGGTTTAGCTGCTTTTCCCTGCTGTGTTTATGCCGCTTTACACCCTCTTGATTCACTTCCAGAGAGATATCAATATATAGGTTTTAAGACTCTTCCTAGTCAGATATATTCTTGGGCGGTGAATAGGGGGTGTTGAGTCCAGTTCACTGAGCAGGGAGTAGGTCTTGTCTATTACATATTTGGCTTCTGGAACGGTATCTGAGCTAATTTGAAACCCTTGTTTTATGCATCGCCCCACCTCACTTTCCCGTTAAGCAGCCATAGTGTGTTTTCTAAATGTGTGACTCTGTTCTGTTTGGGACTTCAGTTCAGGTGTAGCGATTTTGACATTCCCTCTATAAGTGATATCTTAGGATAAGTGTCCTTTTCTGTGTGACTTACTTCACTTAGAGTCATCGTCCCTAAATCCACTCATCATGCTGCTACTAGCCTTATGACACTGATTTCATGGCTGATTGATATTCCATTGTGCATAAGTACCACAACTTCTTTATCCATTTTCCTCTTTCCTGGGATATTTAAGGTGTACCGAAGTGGAGGTTCTTGGAAACAGAGCAGCCCTAAACTTTGGGGTGCCTGTGTCTTGTTGATTTTTAGGTTTCCCGATTTCTACGCCCATGAGTGGAAGTGCCCTATGCTCTCTCAGCTGTGTCTATTACATGTTACAGGACGCAGCGTACACTTCTCCAGAGTGGCTGTTGGCAATTTCCATCGCGCCCATCAGCGTAGCAAGGCTCCCATGTCTCCATGGCCTGTCCTGCATTTCTGGTTTTTACACTTTTTTCAGCATGGCCCTTTTGACCGCTGGCAAGCGAGACTTCTTTGTAGCGCCGATTGGCCTTTCCGGCTTGCTTGGTTGGCCAAAAAGGGCGTATGCGTTTTTTCCTGAGTATATTCAGGAAAAAACGCATACGCCCTTTTTGGCCAAGGGCATCATTGTCAACGCTTTGCCGCTTTTCATGTGCTTTCAAGGCGAGTCGAATCTACCTCCTGAAATCTGTTTCCTGCAATTCTGCCTTGCTTTCAAATCCTCTTCGTTGCCTTCCCTCAGTATATTTGTGCACGAGAGTTATCATTTATAACTCTGCAGGTTTGTGAATTGCAGTGCCCCTGAGCTCCATTTGTCAACTCGCTTTTTTGGGAGCTGGCCGCAAAAGCGCAGGATTGCTTCAGGCCCTATTCTGGTTCCGGGGGGCAGGCTGAGCCTGTGGTTCATTCTTCTTCCTGATGGGAAAATAGAGTGGCCTGTGCCTGTCCCAACACCTAGAGCTAGTCTCTCATTGGTTCCCCCTCTTCCCGTTCATCCTCAGGACAAATTGCGACCTGTACGAAACAGGAGGTCAACGGTGCTGATTCTCCAAGTACGGAGATTGTTAGTGAAGCGGCTGGAATGGCGAACCCGAGTACAAGGAGAGGAGAAATGAGGTGCGTTTTAGAAACCTTTTCCGATCACACGGTGTACCATCTTCTGGGTTTCCCATGCATGTTTTCGATGTAGGAAGATGCCCTTGAACCTGGAGATTTGGGACCCATGGCATGGGTACCACGCACTATTACTTTAAAGGGTCTGCATTTGCTTACGCAACCTCACCAATCCTCTCAGCCCCAAGAGTGTCCAGCCTTCTGTCTCATCCAGCTGTGGGTCTAGATATGGTCAATCCAGGTTGCATCAGAGCCCCTGAACGGATTTTGTAAGAATTTCTCTCTCTTTCACTGTCTTTGTTTTATGGGTTTTTTTTTAAGTAATCTATTTTTATAATGGGGTTTAGCTGTTTTTCCCTGCTGTGTTTATGCCGCTTTACACCCTCTTGATTCACTTCCAGAGAGATATCAATATATAGGTTTTAAGACTCTTCCTAGTCAGATATATTCTTGGGCGGTGAATAGGGGGTGTTGAGTCCAGTTCACTGAGCAGGGAGTAGGTCTTGTCTATTACATATTTGGCTTCTGGAACGGTATCTGAGCTAATTTGAAACCCTTGTTTTATGCATCGCCCCACCTCACTTTCCCGTTAAGCAGCCATAGTGTGTTTTCTAAATGTGTGACTCTGTTCTGTTTGGGACTTCAGTTCAGGTGTAGCGATTTTGACATTCCCTCTATAAGTCATATCTTAGGATAAGTGTCCTTTTCTGTGTGACTTACTTCACTTAGAGTCATCGTCCCTAAATCCACTCATCATGCTGCTACTAGCCTTATGACACTGATTTCATGGCTGAGTGATATTCCATTGTGCATAAGTACCACAACTTCTTTATCCATTTTCCTCTTTCCTGGGATACTTAAGGTGTACCGAAGTGGAGGTTCTTGGAAACAGAGCAGCCCTAAACTTTGGGGTGCCTGTGTCTTGTTGATTTTTAGGTTTCCCGATTTCTACGCCCATGAGTGGAAGTGCCCTATGCTCTCTCAGCTGTGTCTATTACATGTTACAGGACGCAGCGTACACTTCTCCAGAGTGGCTGTTGGCAATTTCCATCCCGCCCATCAGCGTAGCAAGGCTCCCATGTCTCCATGGCCTGTCCTGCATTTCTGGTTTTTACACTTTTTTCAGCATGGCCCTTTTGACCGCTGGCAATCGAGACTTCTTTGTAGCGCCGATTGGCCTTTCCGGCTTGCTTGGTTGGCCAAAAAGGGCGTATGCGTTTTTTCCTGAATATATTCAGGAAAAAACGCATACGCCCTTTTTGGCCAAGGGCATCATTGTCAACGCTTTGCCGCTTTTCATGTGCTTTCAAGGCGAGTCGAATCTACCTCCTGAAATCTGTTTCCTGCAATTCTGCCTTGCTTTCAAATCCTCTTCGTTGCCTTCCCTCAATATATTTGTGCACGAGAGTTCTCATTTATAACTCTGCAGGTTTGTGAATTGCAGTGCCCCTGAGCTCCATTTGTCAACTCGCTTTTTTGGGAGCTGGCCGCAAAAGCGCAGGATTGCTTCAGGGCCTATTCTGGTTCCGGGGGGCAGGCTGAGCCTGTGGTTCATTCTTCTTCCTGATGGGAAAATAGAGTGGCCTGTGCCTGTCCCAACACCTAGAGCTAGTCTCTCATTGGTTCCCCCTCTTCCCGTTCATCGTCAGGACAAATTGCGACCTGAACGAAACAGGAGGTCAACGGTGCTGATTCTCCAAGTAGGGAGATTGTTAGTGAAGCGGCTGGAATGGCGAACCCGAGCACAAGGAGAGGAGAAATGAGGTGCTTTTTAGAAACCTTTCCCGATCACACAGTGTACCAACTTTGGGTTTCCCAGGCATGTTTTCGATGTAGGAAGATGCCCTTGAACCAGGAGATTTGGGACCCATGGCATGGGTACCACGCACTATTACTTTAAAGGGTCTGCGTTTGCTCACCCAACCTCACCAATCCTCTCAGCCCCAAGAGTGTCCAGCCTTCTGACTCATCCAGCTGTGGGTCTAGATATGGTCAATCCAGGTTGCATCAGAGCCCCTGAACGGATTTTGTAAGAATTTCTCTCTCTTTCACTGTCTTTGTTTTATGGGGTTTTTTTTTTAAGTAATCTATTTTTATAATGGGGTTTAGCTGTTTTTCCCTGCTGTGTTTATGCCGCTTTACACCCTCTTGATTCACTTCCAGAGAGATATCAATACATAGGTTTTAAGACTCTTCCTAGTCAGATATATTCTTGGGCGGTGAATAGGGGGTGTTGAGTCCAGTTCACTGAGCAGGGAGTAGGTCTTGTCTATTACATATTTGGCTTCTGGAACGGTATCTGAGCTAATTTGAAACCCTTGTTTTATGCATCGCCCCACCTCACTTTCCCGTTAAGCAGCCATAGTGTGTTTTCTAAATGTGTGACTCTGTTCTGTTTTGGAATTCAGTTCAGGTGTGCGATTTTGACATTCCCTCTATAAGTGATATCTTAGGATAAGTGTCCTTTTCTGTGTGACTTACTTCACTTAGCGTCATCGTCCCTAAATCCACTCATCATGCTGCTACTAGCCTTATGACACTGATTTCATGGCTGATTGATATTCCATTGTGCATAAGTACCACAACTTCTTTATCCATTTTCCTCTTTCCTGGGATATTTAAGGTGTACCGAAGTGGAGGTTCTTGGAAACAGAGCAGCCCTAAACTTTGGGGTGCCTGTGTCTTGTTGATTTTTAGGTTTCCCGATTTCTACGCCCATGAGTGGAAGTGCCCTATGCTCTCTCAGCTGTGTCTATTACATGTTACAGGACGCAGCGTACACTTCTCCAGAGTGGCTGTTGGCAATTTCCATCCCGCCCATCAGCGTAGCAAGGCTCCCATGTCTCCATGGCCTGTCCTGCATTTCTGGTTTTTACACTTTTTTCAGCATGGCCCTTTTGACCGCTGGCAAGCGAGACTTCTTTGTAGCGCCGATTTGCCTTTCCGGCTTGCTTGGTTGGCCAAAAAGGGCGTATGCGTTTTTTCCTGAATATATTCAGGAAAAAACGCATACGCCCTTTTTGGCCAAGGGCATCATTGTCAACGCTTTGCCGCTTTTCATGTGCTTTCAAGGCGAGTCGAATCTACCTCCTGAAATCTGTTTCCTGCAATTCTGCCTTGCTTTCAAATCCTCTTCGTTGCCTTCCCTCAATATATTTGTGGACGAGAGTTCTCATTTATAACTCTGCAGGTTTGTGAATTGCAGTGCCCCTGAGCTCCATTTGTCAACTCGCTTTTTTGGGAGCTGGCCGCAAAAGCGCAGGATTGCTTCAGGCCCTATTCTGGTTCCGGCGGGCAGGCTGAGCCTGTGGTTCATTCTTCTTCCTGATGGGAAAATAGAGTGGCCTGTGCCTGTCCCAAAACCTAGAGCTAGTCTCTCATTGGTTCCCCCTCTTCCCGTTCATCGTCAGGACAAATTGCGACCTGTACGAAACAGGAGGTCAACGGTGCTGATTCTCCAACTAGGGAGATTGTTAGTGAAGCGGCTGGAATGGCGAACCCGAGCACAAGGAGAGGAGAAATGAGGTGCTTTTTAGAAACCTTTCCCGATCACACAGTGTACCAACTTTGGGTTTCCCAGGCATGTTTTCGATGTAGGAAGATGCCCTTGAACCAGGAGATTTGGGACCCATGGCATGGGTACCACGCACTATTACTTTAAAGGGTCTGCGTTTGCTCACCCAACCTCACCAATCCTCTCAGCCCCAAGAGTGTCCAGCCTTCTGTCTCATCCAGCTGTGGGTCTAGATATGGTCAATCCAGGTTGCATCAGAGCCCCTGAACGGATTTTGTAAGAATTTCTCTCTCTTTCACTGTCTTTGTTTTATGGGTTTTTTTTTAAGTAATCTATTTTTATAATGGGGTTTAGCTGTTTTTCCCTGCTGTGTTTATGCCGCTTTACACCCTCTTGATTCACTTCCAGAGAGATATCAATATATAGGTTTTAAGACTCTTCCTAGTCAGATATATTCTTGGGCGGTGAATAGGGGGTGTTGAGTCCATTTCACTGAGCAGGGAGTAGGTCTTGTCTATTACATATTTGGCTTCTGGAACGGTATCTGAGCTAATTTGAAACCCTTGTTTTATGCATCGCCCCACCTCACTTTCCCGTTAAGCAGCCATAGTGTGTTTTCTAAATGTGTGACTCTGTTCTGTTTGGGACTTCAGTTCAGGTGTAGCGATTTTGACATTCCCTCTATAAGTGATATCTTAGGATAAGTGTCCTTTTCTGTGTGACTTACTTCACTTAGAGTCATCGTCCCTAAATCCACTCATCATGCTGCTACTAGCCTTATGACACTGATTTCATGGCTGATTGATATTCCATTGTGCATAAGTACCACAACTTCTTTATCCATTTTCCTCTTTCCTGGGATATTTAAGGTGTACCGAAGTGGAGGTTCTTGGAAACAGAGCAGCCCTAAACTTTGGGGTGCCTGTGTCTTGTTGATTTTTAGGTTTCCCGATTTCTACGCCCATGAGTGGAAGTGCCCTATGCTCTCTCAGCTGTGTCTATTACATGTTACAGGACGCAGCGTACACTTCTCCAGAGTGGCTGTTGGCAATTGCCATCGCGCCCATCAGCGTAGCAAGGCTCCCATGTCTCCATGGCCTGTCCTGCATTTCTGGTTTTTACACTTTTTTCAGCATGGCCCTTTTGACCTCTGGCAAGCGAGACTTGTTTGTAGCGCCGATTTGCCTTTCCGGCTTGCTTGGTTGGCCAAAAAGGGCGTATGCGTTTTTTCCTGAATATATTCAGGAAAAAACGCATACGCCCTTTTTGGCCAAGGGCATCATTGTCAACGCTTTGCCGCTTTTCATGTGCTTTCAAGGCGAGTCGAATCTACCTCCTGAAATCTGTTTCCTGCAATTCTGCCTTGCTTTCAAATCCTCTTCGTTGCCTTCCCTCAATATATTTGTGGACGAGAGTTCTCATTTATAACTCTGCAGGTTTGTGAATTGCAGTGCCCCTGAGCTCCATTTGTCAACTCGCTTTTTTGGGAGCTGGCCGCAAAAGCGCAGGATTGCTTCAGCCCCTATTCTGGTTCCGGCGGGCAGGCTGAGCCTGTGGTTCATTCTTCTTCCTGATGGGAAAATAGAGTGGCCTGTGCCTGTCCCAACACCTAGAGCTAGTCTCTCATTGGTTCCCCCTCTTCCCGTTCATCGTCAGGACAAATTGCGACCTGTACGAAACAGGAGGTCAACGGTGCTGATTCTCCAACTAGGGAGATTGTTAGTGAAGCGGCTGGAATGGCGAACCCGAGCACAAGGAGAGGAGAAATGAGGTGCTTTTTAGAAACCTTTCCCGATCACACAGTGTACCAACTTTGGGTTTCCCAGGCATGTTTTCGATGTAGGAAGATGCCCTTGAACCAGGAGATTTGGGACCCATGGCATGGGTACCACGCACTATTACTTTAAAGGGTCTGCGTTTGCTCACCCAACCTCACCAATCCTCTCAGCCCCAAGAGTGTCCAGCCTTCTGTCTCATCCAGCTGTGGGTCTAGATATGGTCAATCCAGGTTGCATCAGAGCCCCTGAACGGATTTTGTAAGAATTTCTCTCTCTTTCACTGTCTTTGTTTTATGGGTTTTTTTTTAAGTAATCTATTTTTATAATGGGGTTTAGCTGTTTTTCCCTGCTGTGTTTATGCCGCTTTACACCCTCTTGATTCACTTCCAGAGAGATATCAATATATAGGTTTTAAGACTCTTCCTAGTCAGATATATTCTTGGGCGGTGAATAGGGGGTGTTGAGTCCATTTCACTGAGCAGGGAGTAGGTCTTGTCTATTACATATTTGGCTTCTGGAACGGTATCTGAGCTAATTTGAAACCCTTGTTTTATGCATCGCCCCACCTCACTTTCCCGTTAAGCAGCCATAGTGTGTTTTCTAAATGTGTGACTCTGTTCTGTTTGGGACTTCAGTTCAGGTGTAGCGATTTTGACATTCCCTCTATAAGTGATATCTTAGGATAAGTGTCCTTTTCTGTGTGACTTACTTCACTTAGAGTCATCGTCCCTAAATCCACTCATCATGCTGCTACTAGCCTTATGACACTGATTTCATGGCTGATTGATATTCCATTGTGCATAAGTACCACAACTTCTTTATCCATTTTCCTCTTTCCTGGGATATTTAAGGTGTACCGAAGTGGAGGTTCTTGGAAACAGAGCAGCCCTAAACTTTGGGGTGCCTGTGTCTTGTTGATTTTTAGGTTTCCCGATTTCTACGCCCATGAGTGGAAGTGCCCTATGCTCTCTCAGCTGTGTCTATTACATGTTACAGGACGCAGCGTACACTTCTCCAGAGTGGCTGTTGGCAATTGCCATCGCGCCCATCAGCGTAGCAAGGCTCCCATGTCTCCATGGCCTGTCCTGCATTTCTGGTTTTTACACTTTTTTCAGCATGGCCCTTTTGACCTCTGGCAAGCGAGACTTGTTTGTAGCGCCGATTTGCCTTTCCGGCTTGCTTGGTTGGCCAAAAAGGGCGTATGCGTTTTTTCCTGAATATATTCAGGAAAAAACGCATACGCCCTTTTTGGCCAAGGGCATCATTGTCAACGCTTTGCCGCTTTTCATGTGCTTTCAAGGCGAGTCGAATCTACCTCCTGAAATCTGTTTCCTGCAATTCTGCCTTGCTTTCAAATCCTCTTCGTTGCCTTCCCTCAATATATTTGTGGACGAGAGTTCTCATTTATAACTCTGCAGGTTTGTGAATTGCAGTGCCCCTGAGCTCCATTTGTCAACTCGCTTTTTTGGGAGCTGGCCGCAAAAGCGCAGGATTGCTTCAGGCCCTATTCTGGTTCCGGGGGGCAGGCTGAGCCTGTGGTTCATTCTTCTTCCTGATGGGAAAATAGAGTGGCCTGTGCCTGTCCCAACACCTAGAGCTAGTCTCTCATTGGTTCCCCCTCTTCCCGTTCATCGTCAGGACAAATTGCGACCTGTACGAAACAGGAGGTCAACGGTGCTGATTCTCCGAGTAGGGAGATTGTTAGTGAAGCGGCTGGAATGGCGAACCCGAGCACAAGGAGAGGAGAAATGAGGTGCGTTTTAGAAACCTTTTCCGATCACACGGTTTACCATCTTCTGGGTTTCCCAGGCATGTTTTCGATGTAGGAAGATGCCCTTGAACCTGGAGATTTGGGACCCATGGCATGGGTACCACGCAGTATTACTTTAAAGGGTCTGCGTTTGCTCACCCAACCTCACCAATCCTCTCAGCCCCAAGAGTGTCCAGCCTTCTGTCTCATCCAGCTGTGGGTCTAGATATGGTCAATCCAGGTTGCATCAGAGCCCCTGAACGGATTTTGTAAGAATTTCTCTCTCTTTCACTGTCTTTGTTTTATGGGTTTTTTTTTAAGTAATCTATATTTATAATGGGGTTTAGCTGCTTTTCCCTGCTGTGTTTATGCCGCTTTACACCCTCTTGATTCACTTCCAGAGAGATATCAATACATAGGTTTTAAGACTCTTCCTAGTCAGATATATTCTTGGGCGGTGAATAGGGGGTGTTGAGTCCAGTTCACTGAGCAGGGAGTAGGTCTTGTCTATTACATATTTGGCTTCTGGAACGGTATCTGAGCTAATTTGAAACCCTTGTTTTATGCATCGCCCCACCTCACTTTCCCGTTAAGCAGCCATAGTGTGTTTTCTAAATGTGTGACTGTGTTCTGTTTGGGACTTCAGTTCAGGTGTAGCGATTTTGACATTCCCTCTATAAGTGATATCTTAGGATAAGTGTCCTTTTCTGTGTGACTTACTTCACTTAGAGTCATCGTCCCTAAATCCACTCATCATGCTGCTACTAGCCTTATGACACTGATTTCATGGCTGAGTGATATTCCATTGTGCATAAGTACCACAACTTCTTTATGCATTTTCCTCTTTCCTGGGATATTTAAGGTGTACCGAAGTGGAGGTTCTTGGAAACAGAGCAGCCCTAAACTTTGGGGTGCCTGTGTCTTGTTGATTTTTAGGTTTCCCGATTTCTACGCCCATGAGTGGAAGTGCCCTATGCTCTCTCAGCTGTGTCTATTACATGTTACAGGACGCAGCGTACACTTCTCCAGAGTGGCTGTTGGCAATTTCCATCCCGCCCATCAGCGTAGCAAGGCTCCCATGTCTCCATGGCCTGTCCTGCATTTCTGGTTTTTACACTTTTTTCAGCATGGCCCTTTTGACCGCTGGCAAGCGAGACTTGTTTGTAGCGCCGATTTGCCTTTCCGGCTTGCTTGGTTGGCCAAAAAGGGCGTATGCGTTTTTTCCTGAATATATTCAGGAAAAAACGCATACGCCCTTTTTGGCCAAGGGCATCATTGTCAACGCTTTGCCGCTTTTCATGTGCTTTCAAGGCGAGTCGAATCTACCTCCTGAAATCTGTTTCCTGCAATTCTGCCTTGCTTTCAAATCCTCTTCGTTGCCTTCCCTCAATATATTTGTGGACGAGAGTTCTCATTTATAACTCTGCAGGTTTGTGAATTGCAGTGCCCCTGAGCTCCATTTGTCAACTCGCTTTTTTGGGAGCTGGCCGCAAAAGCGCAGGATTGCTTCAGGCCCTATTCTGGTTCCGGGGGGCAGGCTGAGCCTGTGGTTCATTCTTCTTCCTGATGGGAAAATAGAGTGACCTGTGCCTGTCCCAACACCTAGAGCTAGTCTCTCATTGGTTCCCCCTCTTCCCGTTCATCCTCAGGACAAATTGCGAGCTGTACGAAACAGGAGGTCAACGGTGCTGATTCTCCAAGTAGGGAGATTGTTAGTGAAGCGGCTGGAATGGCGAACCCGAGCACAAGAAGAGGAGAAATGAGGTGCGTTTTAGAAACCTTTCCCTGTCACACGGTGTGCCATCTTCTGGGTTTCCCAGGCATGTTTTCGATGTAGGAAGATGCCCTTGAACCTGGAGATTTGGGACCCATGGCATGAGTACCACGCACTATTACTTTAAAGGGTCTGCGTTTGCTCACCCAACCTCACCAATCCTCTCAGCCCCAAGAGTGTCCAGCCTTCTGTCTCATCCAGCTGTGGGTCTAGATATGGTCAATCCAGGTTGCATCAGAGCCCCTGAACGGATTTTGTAAGAATTTCTCTCTCTTTCACTGTCTTTGTTTTATGGGGTTTTTTTTTTTTAAGTAATCTAGTTTTATAATGGGGTTTAGCTGCTTTTCCCTGCTGTGTTTATGCCGCTTTACACCCTCTTGATTCACTTCCAGAGAGATATCAATACATAGGTTTTAAGACTCTTCCTAGTCAGATATATTCTTGGGCGGTGAATAGGGGGTGTTGAGTCCAGTTCACTGAGCAGGGAGTAGGTCTTGTCTATTACATATTTGGCTTCTGGAACGGTATCTGAGCTAATTTGAAACCCTTGTTTTATGCATCGCCCCACCTCACTTTCCCGTTAAGCAGCCATAGTGTGTTTTCTAAATGTGTGACTCTGTTCTGTTTGGGACTTCAGTTCAGGTGTAGCGATTTTGACATTCCCTCTATAAGTGATATCTTAGGATGAGTGTCCTTTTCTGTGTGACTTACTTCACTTAGAGTCATCGTCCCTAAATCCACTCATCATGCTGCTACTAGCCTTATGACACTGATTTCATGGCTGAGTGATATTCCATTGTGCATAAGTACCACAACTTCTTTATCCATTTTCCTCTTTCCTGGGATACTTAAGGTGTACCGAAGTGGAGGTTCTTGGAAACAGAGCAGCCCTAAACTTTGGGGTGCCTGTGTCTTGTTGATTTTTAGGTTTCCCGATTTCTACGCCCATGAGTGGAAGTGCCCTATGCTCTCTCAGCTGTGTCTATTACATGTTACAGGACGCAGCGTACACTTCTCCAGAGTGGCTGTTGGCAATTTCCATCCCGCCCATCAGCGTAGCAAGGCTCCCATGTCTCCATGGCCTGTCCTGCATTTCTGGTTTTTACACTTTTTTCAGCATGGCCCTTTTGACCGCTGGCAATCGAGACTTCTTTGTAGCGCCGATTGGCCTTTCCGGCTTGCTTGGTTGGCCAAAAAGGGCGTATGCGTTTTTTCCTGAATATATTCAGGAAAAAACGCATACGCCCTTTTTGGCCAAGGGCATCATTGTCAACGCTTTGCCGCTTTTCATGTGCTTTCAAGGCGAGTCGAATCTACCTCCTGAAATCTGTTTCCTGCAATTCTGCCTTGCTTTCAAATCCTCTTCGTTGCCTTCCCTCAATATATTTGTGGACGAGAGTTCTCATTTATAACTCTGCAGGTTTGTGAATTGCAGTGCCCCTGAGCTCCATTTGTCAACTCGCTTTTTTGGGAGCTGGCCGCAAAAGCGCAGGATTGCTTCAGGGCCTATTCTGGTTCCGGGGGGCAGGCTGAGCCTGTGGTTCATTCTTCTTCCTGATGGGAAAATAGAGTGACCTGTGCCTGTCCCAACACCTAGAGCTAGTCTCTCATTGGTTCCCCCTCTTCCCGTTCATCGTCAGGACAAATTGCGACCTGTACGAAACAGGAGGTCAACGGTGCTGATTCTCCAAGTAGAGAGATGGTTAGTGAAGCGGCTGGAATGGCGAACCCGAGCACAAGGAGAGGAGAAATGAGGTGCTTTTTAGAAACCTTTCCCGATCACACAGTGTACCAACTTTGGGTTTCCCAGGCATGTTTTCGATGTAGGAAGATGCCCTTGAACCAGGAGATTTGGGACCCATGGCATGGGTACCACGCAGTATTACTTTAAAGGGTCTGCGTTTGCTCACCCAACCTCACCAATCCTCTCAGCCCCAAGAGTGTCCAGCCTTATGTCTCATCCAGCTGTGGGTCTAGATATGGTCAATCCAGGTTGCATCAGAGCCCCTGAACGGATTTTGTAAGAATTTCTCTCTCTTTCACTGTCTTTGTTTTATGGGTTTTTTTTTAAGTAATCTATATTTATAATGGGGTTTAGCTGCTTTTCCCTGCTGTGTTTATGCCGCTTTACACCCTCTTGATTCACTTCCAGAGAGATATCAATATATAGGTTTTAAGACTCTTCCTAGTCAGATATATTCTTGGGCGGTGAATAGGGGGTGTTGAGTCCATTTCACTGAGCAGGGAGTAGGTCTTGTCTATTACATATTTGGCTTCTGGAACGGTATCTGAGCTAATTTGAAACCCTTGTTTTATGCATCGCCCCACCTCACTTTCCCGTTAAGCAGCCATAGTGTGTTTTCTAAATGTGTGACTCTGTTCTTTTTGGGACTTCAGTTCAGGTGTAGCGATTTTGACATTCCCTCTATAAGTGATATCTTAGGATAAGTGTCCTTTTCTGTGTGACTTACTTCACTTAGAGTCATCGTCCCTAAATCCACTCATCATGCTGCTACTAGCCTTATGACACTGATTTCATGGCTGATTGATATTCCATTGTGCATAAGTACCACAACTTCTTTATCCATTTTCCTCTTTCCTGGGATATTTAAGGTGTACCGAAGTGGAGGTTCTTGGAAACAGAGCAGCCCTAAACTTTGGGGTGCCTGTGTCTTGTTGATTTTTAGGTTTCCCGATTTCTACGCCCATGAGTGGAAGTGCCCTATGCTCTCTCAGCTGTGTCTATTACATGTTACAGGACGCAGCGTACACTTCTCCAGAGTGGCTGTTGGCAATTTCCATCGCGCCCATCAGCGTAGCAAGGCTCCCATGTCTCCATGGCCTGTCCTGAATTTCTGGTTTTTACACTTTTTTCAGCATGGCCCTTTTGACCTCTGGCAAGCGAGACTTGTTTGTAGCGCCGATTTGCCTTTCCGGCTTGCTTGGTTGGCCAAAAAGGGCGTATGCGTTTTTTCCTGAATATATTCAGGAAAAAACGCATACGCCCTTTTTGGCCAAGGGCATCATTGTCAACGCTTTGCCGCTTTTCATGTGCTTTCAAGGCAAGTCGAATCTACCTCCTGAAATCTGTTTCCTGCAATTCTGCCTTGCTTTCAAATCCTCTTCGTTGCCTTCCCTCAATATATTTGTGCACGAGAGTTCTCATTTATAACTCTGCAGGTTTGTGAATTGCAGTGCCCCTGAGCTCCATTTGTCAACTCGCTTTTTTGGGAGCTGGCCGCAAAAGCGCAGGATTGCTTCAGGCCCTATTCTGGTTCCGGGGGGCAGGCTGAGCCTGTGGTTCATTCTTCTTCCTGATGGGAAAATAGAGTGGCCTGTGCCTGTCCCAACACCTAGAGCTAGTCTCTCATTGGTTCCCCCTCTTCCCGTTCATCGTCAGGACAAATTGCGACCTGTACGAAACAGGAGGTCAACGGTGCTGATTCTCCAAGTAGGGAGATTGTTAGTGAAGCGGCTGGAATGGCGAACCCGAGCACAAGGAGAGGAGAAATGAGGTGCGTTTTAGAAACCTTTTCCGATCACACGGTTTACCATCTTCTGGGTTTCCAAGGCATGTTTTCGATGTAGGAAGATGCCCTTGAACCTGGAGATTTGGGACCCATGGCATGGGTACCACGCACTATTACTTTAAAGGGTCTGCGTTTGCTCACCCAACCTCACCAATCCTCTCAGCCCCAAGAGTGTCCAGCCTTCTGTCTCATCCAGCTGTGGGTCTAGATATGGTCAATCCAGGTTGCATCAGAGCCCCTGAACGGATTTTGTAAGAATTTCTCTCTCTTTCACTGTCTTTGTTTTATGGGGTTTTTTTTTTAAGTAATCTATTTTTATAATGGGGTTTAGCTGCTTTTCCCTGCTGTGTTTATGCCGCTTTACACCCTCTTGATTCACTTCCAGAGAGATATCAATACATAGGTTTTAAGACTCTTCCTAGTCAGATATATTCTTGGGCGGTGAATAGGGGGTGTTGAGTCCAGTTCACTGAGCAGGGAGTAGGTCTTGTCTATTACATATTTGGCTTCTGGAACGGTATCTGAGCTAATTTGAAACCCTTGTTTTATGCATCGCCCCACCTCACTTTCCCGTTAAGCAGCCATAGTGTGTTTTCTAAATGTGTGACTCTGTTCTGTTTGGGACTTCAGTTCAGGTGTAGCGATTTTGACATTCCCTCTATAAGTGATATCTTAGGATGAGTGTCCTTTTCTGTGTGACTTACTTCACTTAGAGTCATCGTCCCTAAATCCACTCATCATGCTGCTACTAGCCTTATGACACTGATTTCATGGCTGATTGATATTCCATTGTGCATAAGTACCACAACTTCTTTATCCATTTTCCTCTTTCCTGGGATATTTAAGGTGTACCGAAGTGGAGGTTCTTGGAAACAGAGCAGCCCTAAACTTTGGGGTGCCTGTGTCTTGTTGATTTTTAGGTTTCCCGATTTCTACGCCCATGAGTGGAAGTGCCCTATGCTCTCTCAGCTGTGTCTATTACATGTTACAGGACGCAGCGTACACTTCTCCAGAGTGGCTGTTGGCAATTTCCATCGCGCCCATCAGCGTAGCAAGGCTCCCATGTCTCCATGGCCTGTCCTGCATTTCTGGTTTTTACACTTTTTTCAGCATGGCCCTTTTGACCGCTGGCAAGCGAGACTTCTTTGTAGCGCCGATTGGCCTTTCCGGCTTGCTTGGTTGGCCAAAAAGGGCGTATGCGTTTTTTCCTGAATATATTCAGGAAAAAACGCATACGCCCTTTTTGGCCAAGGGCATCATTGTCAACGCTTTGCCGCTTTTCATGTGCTTTCAAGGCGAGGCGAATCTACCTCCTGAAATCTGTTTCCTGCAATTCTGCCTTGCTTTCAAATCCTCTTCGTTGCCTTCCCTCAATATATTTGTGCACGAGAGTTATCATTTATAACTCTGCAGGTTTGTGAATTGCAGTGCCCCTGAGCTCCATTTGTCAACTCGCTTTTTTGGGAGCTGGCCGCAAAAGCGCAGGATTGCTTCAGGGCCTATTCTGGTTCCGGGGGGCAGGCTGAGCCTGTGGTTCATTCTTCTTCCTGATGGGAAAATAGAGTGACCTGTGCCTGTCCCAACACCTAGAGCTAGTCTCTCATTGGTTCCCCCTCTTCCCGTTCATCGTCAGGACAAATTGCGAGCTGTACGAAACAGGAGGTCAACGGTGCTGATTCTCCAAGTAGGGAGATTGTTAGTGAAGCGGCTGGAATGGCGAACCCGAGCACAAGGAGAGGAGAAATGAGGTGCGTTTTAGAAACCTTTCCCGATCACACGGTGTACCATCTTCTGGGTTTCCCAGGCATGTTTTCGATGTAGGAAGATGCCCTTGAACCTGGAGATTTGGGACCCATGGCATGGGTACCACGCACTATTACTTTAAAGGGTCTGCGTTTGCTCACCCAACCTCACCAATCCTCTCAGCCCCAAGAGTGTCCAGCCTTCTGTCTCATCCAGCTGTGGGTCTAGATATGGTCAATCCAGGTTGCATCAGAGCCCCTGAACGGATTTTGTAAGAATTTCTCTCTCTTTCACTGTCTTTGTTTTATGGGGTTTTTTTTAAGTAATCTATTTTTATAATGGGGTTTAGCTGCTTTTCCCTGCTGTGTTTATGCCGCTTTACACCCTCTTGATTCACTTCCAGAGAGATATCAATATATAGGTTTTAAGACTCTTCCTAGTCAGATATATTCTTGGGCGGTGAATAGGGGGTGTTGAGTCCATTTCACTGAGCAGGGAGTAGGTCTTGTCTATTACATATTTGGCTTCTGGAACGGTATCTGAGCTAATTTGAAACCCTTGTTTTATGCATCGCCCCACCTCACTTTCCCGTTAAGCAGCCATAGTGTGTTTTCTAAATGTGTGACTCTGTTCTGTTTGGGACTTCAGTTCAGGTGTAGCGATTTTGACATTCCCTCTATAAGTGATATCTTAGGATAAGTGTCCTTTTCTGTGTGACTTACTTCACTTAGAGTCATCGTCCCTAAATCCACTCATCATGCTGCTACTAGCCTTATGACACTGATTTCATGGCTGATTGATATTCCATTGTGCATAAGTACCACAACTTCTTTATCCATTTTCCTCTTTCCTGGGATATTTAAGGTGTACCGAAGTGGAGGTTCTTGGAAACAGAGCAGCCCTAAACTTTGGGGTGCCTGTGTCTTGTTGATTTTTAGGTTTCCCGATTTCTACGCCCATGAGTGGAAGTGCCCTATGCTCTCTCAGCTGTGTCTATTACATGTTACAGGACGCAGCGTACACTTCTCCAGAGTGGCTGTTGGCAATTTCCATCCCGCCCATCAGCGTAGCAAGGCTCCCATGTCTCCATGGCCTGTCCTGCATTTCTGGTTTTTACACTTTTTTCAGCATGGCCCTTTTGACCGCTGGCAAGCGAGACTTCTTTGTAGCGCCGATTGGCCTTTCCGGCTTGCTTGGTTGGCCAAAAAGGGCGTATGCGTTTTTTCCTGAATATATTCAGGAAAAAACGCATACGCCCTTTTTGGCCAAGGGCATCATTGTCAACGCTTTGCCGCTTTTCATGTGCTTTCAAGGCGAGTCGAATCTACCTCCTGAAATCTGTTTCCTGCAATTCTGCCTTGCTTTCAAATCCTCTTCGTTGCCTTCCCTCAATATATTTGTGGACGAGAGTTCTCATTTATAACTCTGCAGGTTTGTGAATTGCAGTGCCCCTGAGCTCCATTTGTCAACTCGCTTTTTTGGGAGCTGGCCGCAAAAGCGCAGGATTGCTTCAGGCCCTATTCTGGTTCCGGGGGGCAGGCTGAGCCTGTGGTTCATTCTTCTTCCTGATGGGAAAATAGAGTGACCTGTGCGTGTCTCAACACCTAGAGCTAGTCTCTCATTGGTTCCCCCTCTTCCCGTTCATCGTCAGGACAAATTGCGAGCTGTATGAAACAGGAGGTCAACGGTGCTGATTCTCCAAGTAGGGAGATTGTTAGTGAAGCGGCTGGAATGGCGAACCCGAGCACAAGGAGAGGAGAAATGAGGTGCGTTTTAGAAACCTTTTCCGATCACACGGTGTACCATCTTCTGGGTTTCCCAGGCATGTTTTCGATGTAGGAAGATGCCCTTGAACCTGGAGATTTGGGACCCATGGCATGGGTACCACGCACTATTACTTTAAAGGGTCTGCATTTGCTCACGCAACCTCACCAATCCTCTCAGCCCCAAGAGTGTCCAGCCTTCTGTCTCATCCAGCTGTGGGTCTAGATATGGTCAATCCAGGTTGCATCAGAGCCCCTGAACGGATTTTGTAAGAATTTCTCTCTCTTTCACTGTCTTTGTTTTATGGGTTTTTTCTTAAGTAATCTATTTTTATAATGGGGTTTAGCTGCTTTTCCCTGCTGTGTTTATACCGCTTTACACCCTCTTGATTCACTTCCAGAGAGATATCAATATATAGGTTTTAAGACTCTTCCTAGTCAGATATATTCTTGGGCGGTGAATAGGGGGTGTTGAGTCCAGTTTACTGAGCAGGGAGTAGGTCTTGTCTATTACATATTTGGCTTCTGGAACGGTATCTGAGCTAATTTGAAACCCTTGTTTTATTCATCGCCCCACCTCACTTTCCCATTAAGCAGCCATAGTGTGTTTTCTAAATGTGTGACTCTGTTCTGTTTTGGAATTCAGTTCAGGTGTGCGATTTTGACATTCCCTCTATAAGTGATATCTTAGGATAAGTGTCCTTTTCTGTGTGACTTACTTCACTTAGAGTCATCGTCCCTAAATCCACTCATCATGCTGCTACTAGCCTTATGACACTGATTTCATGGCTGATTGATATTCCATTGTGCATAAGTACCACAACTTCTTTATCCATTTTCCTCTTTCCTGGGATATTTAAGGTGTACCGAAGTGGAGGTTCTTGGAAACAGAGCAGCCCTAAACTTTGGGGTGCCTGTGTCTTGTTGATTTTTAGGTTTCCCGATTTCTACGCCCATGAGTGGAAGTGCCCTATGCTCTCTCAGCTGTGTCTATTACATGTTACAGGACGCAGCGTACACTTCTCCAGAGTGGCTGTTGGCAATTTCCATCCCGCCCATCAGCGTAGCAAGGCTCCCATGTCTCCATGGCCTGTCCTGCATTTCTGGTTTTTACACTTTTTTCAGCATGGCCCTTTTGACCGCTGGAAAGCGAGACTTGTTTGTAGCGCCGATTTGCCTTTAAGGCTTGCTTGGTTGGCCAAAAAGGGCGTATGCGTTTTTTCCTGAATATATTCAGGAAAAAACGCATACGCCCTTTTTGGCCAAGGGCATCATTGTCAATGCTTTGCCGCTTTTCATGTGCTTTCAAGGCGAGTCGAATCTACCTCCTGAAATCTGTTTCCTGCAATTCTGCCTTGCTTTCAAATCCTCTTCGTTGCCTTCCCTCAATATATTTGTGGACGAGAGTTCTCATTTATAACTCTGCAGGTTTGTGAATTGCAGTGCCCCTGAGCTCCATTTGTCAACTCGCTTTTTTGGGAGCTGGCCGCAAAAGCGCAGGATTGCTTCAGGGCCTATTCTTGTTCCGGGGGGCAGGCTGAGCCTGTGGTTCATTCTTCTTCCTGATGGGAAAATAGAGTGACCTGTGCCTGTCCCAACACCTAGAGCTAGTCTCTCATTGGTTTCCCCTCTTCCCGTTCATCCTCAGCACAAATTGCGAGCTGTACGAAACAGGAGGTCAACGGTGCTGATTCTCCAAGTAGGGAGATTGTTAGTGAAGCGGCTGGAATGGCGAACCCGAGCACAAGGAGAGGAGAAATGAGGTGCGTTTTAGAAACCTTTCCCGATCACACGGTGAACCATCTTCTGGGTTTCCCAGGCATGTTTTCGATGTAGGAAGATGCCCTTGAACCTGGAGATTTGGGACCCATGGCATGGGTACCACGCACTATTACTTTGAAGGGTCTGCGTTTGCTCACCCAACCTCACCAATCCTCTCAGCCCCAAGAGTGTCCAGCCTTCTGTCTCATCCAGCTGTGGGTCTAGATATGGTCAATCCAGGTTGCATCAGAGCCCCTGAACGGATTTTGTAAGAATTTCTCTCTCTTTCACTGTCTTTGTTTTATGGGTTTTTTTTTTTAAGTAATCTATTTTTATAATGGGGTTTAGCTGTTTTTCCCTGCTGTGTTTATGCCGCTTTACACCCTCTTGATTCACTTCCAGAGAGATATCAATACATAGGTTTTAAGACTCTTCCTAGTCAGATATATTCTTGGGCGGTGAATAGGGGGTGTTGAGTCCAGTTCACTGAGCAGGGAGTAGGTCTTGTCTATTACATATTTGGCTTCTGGAACGGTATCTGAGCTAATTTGAAACCCTTGTTTTATGCATCGCCCCACCTCACTTTCCCGTTAAGTAGCCATAGTGTGTTTTCTAAATGTGTGAGTCTGTTCTGTTTGGGACTTCAGTTCAGGTGTAGCGATTTTGACATTCCCTCTATAAGTGATATCTTAGGATAAGTGTCCTTTTCTGTGTGACTTACTTCACTTAGAGTCATCGTCCCTAAATCCACTCATCATGCTGCTACTAGCCTTATGACACTGATTTCATGGCTGATTGATATTCCATTGTGCATAAGTACCACAACTTCTTTATCCATTTTCCTCTTTCCTGGGATATTTAAGGTGTACCGAAGTGGAGGTTCTTGGAAACAGAGCAGCCCTAAACTTTGGGGTGCCTGTGTCTTGTTGATTTTTAGGTTTCCCGATTTCTACGCCCATGAGTGGAAGTGCCCTATGCTCTCTCAGCTGTGTCTATTACATGTTACAGGACGCAGCGTACACTTCTCCAGAGTGGCTGTTGGCAATTTCCATCCCGCCCATCAGCGTAGCAAGGCTCCCATGTCTCCATGGCCTGTCCTGCATTTCTGGTTTTTACACTTTTTTCAGCATGGCCCTTTTGACCGCTGGCAAGCGAGACTTCTTTGTAGCGCCGATTGGCCTTTCCGGCTTGCTTGGTTGGCCAAAAAGGGCGTATGCGTTTTTTCCTGAATATATTCAGGAAAAAACGCATACGCCCTTTTTGGCCAAGGGCATCATTGTCAACGCTTTGCCGCTTTTCATGTGCTTTCAAGGCGAGTCGAATCTACCTCCTGAAATCTGTTTCCTGCAATTCTGCCTTGCTTTCAAATCCTCTTCGTTGCCTTCCCTCAATATATTTGTGGACGAGAGTTCTCATTTATAACTCTGCAGGTTTGTGAATTGCAGTGCCCCTGAGCTCCATTTGTCAACTCGCTTTTTTGGGAGCTGGCCGCAAAAGCGCAGGATTGCTTCAGGCCCTATTCTGGTTCCGGGGGGCAGGCTGAGCCTGTGGTTCATTCTTCTTCCTGATGGGAAAATAGAGTGACCTGTGCCTGTCTCAACACCTAGAGCTAGTCTCTCATTGGTTCCCCCTCTTCCCGTTCATCGTCAGGACAAATTGCGAGCTGTATGAAACAGGAGGTCAACGGTGCTGATTCTCCAAGTAGGGAGATTGTTAGTGAAGCGGCTGGAATGGCGAACCCGAGCACAAGGAGAGGAGAAATGAGGTGCGTTTTAGAAACCTTTTCCGATCACACGGTGTACCATCTTCTGGGTTTCCCAGGCATGTTTTCGATGTAGGAAGATGCCCTTGAACCTGGAGATTTGGGACCCATGGCATGGGTACCACGCACTATTACTTTAAAGGGTCTGCATTTGCTCACGCAACCTCACCAATCCTCTCAGCCCCAAGAGTGTCCAGCCTTCTGTCTCATCCAGCTGTGGGTCTAGATATGGTCAATCCAGGTTGCATCAGAGCCCCTGAACGGATTTTGTAAGAATTTCTCTCTCTTTCACTGTCTTTGTTTTATGGGTTTTTTTTTAAGTAATCTATTTTTATAATGGGATTTAGCTGCTTTTCCCTGCTGTGTTTATGCCGCTTTACACCCTCTTGATTCACTTCCAGAGAGATATCAATATATAGGTTTTAAGACTCTTCCTAGTCAGATATATTCTTGGGCGGTGAATAGGGGGTGTTGAGTCCAGTTTACTGAGCAGGGAGTAGGTCTTGTCTATTACATATTTGGCTTCTGGAACGGTATCTGAGCTAATTTGAAACCCTTGTTTTATGCATCGCCCCACCTCACTTTCCCATTAAGCAGCCATAGTGTGTTTTCTAAATGTGTGACTCTGTTCTGTTTTGGAATTCAGTTCAGGTGTGCGATTTTGACATTCCCTCTATAAGTGATATCTTAGGATAAGTGTCCTTTTCTGTGTGACTTACTTCACTTAGAGTCATCGTCCCTAAATCCACTCATCATGCTGCTACTAGCCTTATGACACTGATTTCATGGCTGATTGATATTCCATTGTGCATAAGTACCACAACTTCTTTATCCATTTTCCTCTTTCCTGGGATATTTAAGGTGTACCGAAGTGGAGGTTCTTGGAAACAGAGCAGCCCTAAACTTTGGGGTGCCTGTGTCTTGTTGAGTTTTAGGTTTCCCGATTTCTACGCCCATGAGTGGAAGTGCCCTATGCTCTCTCAGCTGTGTCTATTACATGTTACAGGACGCAGCGTACACTTCTCCAGAGTGGCTGTTGGCAATTTCCATCCCGCCCATCAGCGTAGCAAGGCTCCCATGTCTCCATGGCCTGTCCTGCATTTCTGGTTTTTACACTTTTTTCAGCATGGCCCTTTTGACCGCTGGCAAGCGAGACTTGTTTGTAGCGCCGATTTGCCTTTAAGGCTTGCTTGGTTGGCCAAAAAGGGCGTATGCGTTTTTTCCTGAATATATTCAGGAAAAAACGCATACGCCCTTTTTGGCCAAGGGCATCATTGTCAACGCTTTGCCGCTTTTCATGTGCTTTCAAGGCGAGTCGAATCTACCTCCTGAAATCTGTTTCCTGCAATTCTGCCTTGCTTTCAAATCCTCTTCGTTGCCTTCCCTCAATATATTTGTGGACGAGAGTTCTCATTTATAACTCTGCAGGTTTGTGAATTGCAGTGCCCCTGAGCTCCATTTGTCAACTCGCTTTTTTGGGAGCTGGCCGCAAAAGCGCAGGATTGCTTCAGGGCCTATTCTGGTTCCGGGGGGCAGGCTGAGCCTGTGGTTCATTCTTCTTCCTGATGGGAAAATAGAGTGGCCTGTGCCTGTCCCAACACCTAGAGCTAGTCTCTCATTGGTTTCCCCTCTTCCCGTTCATCCTCAGCACAAATTGCGAGCTGTACGAAACAGGAGGTCAACGGTGCTGATTCTCCAAGTAGGGAGATTGTTAGTGAAGCGGCTGGAATGGCGAACCCGAGCACAAGGAGAGGAGAAATGAGGTGCGTTTTAGAAACCTTTCCCGATCACACGGTGAACCATCTTCTGGGTTTCCCAGGCATGTTTTCGATGTAGGAAGATGCCCTTGAACCTGGAGATTTGGGACCCATGGCATGGGTACCATGCACTATTACTTTGAAGGGTCTGCGTTTGCTCACCCAACCTCACCAATCCTCTCAGCCCCAAGAGTGTCCAGCCTTCTGTCTCATCCAGCTGTGGGTCTAGATATGGTCAATCCAGGTTGCATCAGAGCCCCTGAACGGATTTTGTAAGAATTTCTCTCTCTTTCACTGTCTTTGTTTTATGGGTTTTTTTTTTTAAGTAATCTATTTTTATAATGGGGTTTAGCTGTTTTTCCCTGCTGTGTTTATGCCGCTTTACACCCTCTTGATTCACTTCCAGAGAGATATCAATACATAGGTTTTAAGACTCTTCCTAGTCAGATATATTCTTGGGCGGTGAATAGGGGGTGTTGAGTCCAGTTCACTGAGCAGGGAGTAGGTCTTGTCTATTACATATTTGGCTTCTGGAACGGTATCTGAGCTAATTTGAAACCCTTGTTTTATGCATCGCCCCACCTCACTTTCCCGTTAAGTAGCCATAGTGTGTTTTCTAAATGTGTGACTCTGTTCTGTTTTGGAATTCAGTTCAGGTGTGCGATTTTGACATTCCCTCTATAAGTGATATCTTAGGATAAGTGTCCTTTTCTGTGTGACTTACTTCACTTAGCGTCATCGTCCCTAAATCCACTCATCATGCTGCTACTAGCCTTATGACACTGATTTCATGGCTGATTGATATTCCATTGTGCATAAGTACCACAACTTCTTTATCCATTTTCCTCTTTCCTGGGATATTTAAGGTGTACCGAAGTGGAGGTTCTTGGAAACAGAGCAGCCCTAAACTTTGGGGTGCCTGTGTCTTGTTGATTTTTAGGTTTCCCGATTTCTACGCCCATGAGTGGAAGTGCCCTATGCTCTCTCAGCTGTGTCTATTACATGTTACAGGACGCAGCGTACACTTCTCCAGAGTGGCTGTTGGCAATTTCCATCCCGCCCATCAGCGTAGCAAGGCTCCCATGTCTCCATGGCCTGTCCTGCATTTCTGGTTTTTACACTTTTTTCAGCATGGCCCTTTTGACCGCTGGCAAGCGAGACTTGTTTGTAGCGCCGATTTGCCTTTCCGGCTTGCTTGGTTGGCCAAAAAGGGCGTATGCGTTTTTTCCTGAATATATTCAGGAAAAAACGCATACGCCCTTTTTGGCCAAGGGCATCATTGTCAACGCTTTGCCGCTTTTCATGTGCTTTCAAGGCGAGTCGAATCTACCTCCTGAAATCTGTTTCCTGCAATTCTGCCTTGCTTTCAAATCCTCTTCGTTGCCTTCCCTCAATATATTTGTGGACGAGAGTTCTCATTTATAACTCTGCAGGTTTGTGAATTGCAGTGCCCCTGAGCTCCATTTGTCAACTCGCTTTTTTGGGAGCTGGCCGCAAAAGCGCAGGATTGCTTCAGGCCCTATTCTGGTTCCGGGGGGCAGGCTGAGCCTGTGGTTCATTCTTCTTCCTGATGGGAAAATAGAGTGACCTGTGCCTGTCCCAACACCTAGAGCTAGTCTCTCATTGGTTCCCCCTCTTCCCGTTCATCCTCAGGACAAATTGCGAGCTGTACGAAACAGGAGGTCAACGGTGCTGATTCTCCAAGTAGGGAGATTGTTAGTGAAGCGGCTGGAATGGCGAACCCGAGCACAAGGAGAGGAGAAATGAGGTGCGTTTTAGAAACCTTTCCCGATCACACGGTGTACCATCTTCTGGGTTTCCCAGGCATGTTTTCGATGTAGGAAGATGCCCTTGAACCTGGAGATTTGGGACCCATGGCATGGGTACCACGCACTATTACTTTAAAGGGTCTGCGTTTGCTCACCCAACCTCACCAATCCTCTCAGCCCCAAGAGTGTCCAGCCTTCTGTCTCATCCAGCTGTGGGTCTAGATATGGTCAATCCAGGTTGCATCAGAGCCCCTGAACGGATTTTGTAAGAATTTCTCTCTCTTTCACTGTCTTTGTTTTATGGGGTTTTTTTTAAGTAATCTATTTTTATAATGGGGTTTAGCTGCTTTTCCCTGCTGTGTTTATGCCGCTTTACACCCTCTTGATTCACTTCCAGAGAGATATCAATATATAGGTTTTAAGACTCTTCCTAGTCAGATATATTCTTGGGCGGTGAATAGGGGGTGTTGAGTCCATTTCACTGAGCAGGGAGTAGGTCTTGTCTATTACATATTTGGCTTCTGGAACGGTATCTGAGCTAATTTGAAACCCTTGTTTTATGCATCGCCCCACCTCACTTTCCCGTTAAGCAGCCATAGTGTGTTTTCTAAATGTGTGACTCTGTTCTGTTTGGGACTTCAGTTCAGGTGTAGCGATTTTGACATTCCCTCTATAAGTGATATCTTAGGATAAGTGTCCTTTTCTGTGTGACTTACTTCACTTAGAGTCATCGTCCCTAAATCCACTCATCATGCTGCTACTAGCCTTATGACACTGATTTCATGGCTGATTGATATTCCATTGTGCATAAGTACCACAACTTCTTTATCCATTTTCCTCTTTCCTGGGATATTTAAGGTGTACCGAAGTGGAGGTTCTTGGAAACAGAGCAGCCCTAAACTTTGGGGTGCCTGTGTCTTGTTGATTTTTAGGTTTCCCGATTTCTACGCCCATGAGTGGAAGTGCCCTATGCTCTCTCAGCTGTGTCTATTACATGTTACAGGACGCAGCGTACACTTCTCCAGAGTGGCTGTTGGCAATTTCCATCGCGCCCATCAGCGTAGCAAGGCTCCCATGTCTCCATGGCCTGTCCTGCATTTCTGGTTTTTACACTTTTTTCAGCATGGCCCTTTTGACCGCTGGCAAGCGAGACTTGTTTGTAGCGCCGATTTGCCTTTCCGGCTTGCTTGGTTGGCCAAAAAGGGCGTATGCGTTTTTTCCTGAATATATTCAGGAAAAAACGCATACGCCCTTTTTGGCCAAGGGCATCATTGTCAACGCTTTGCCGCTTTTCATGTGCTTTCAAGGCGAGTCGAATCTACCTCCTGAAATCTGTTTCCTGCAATTCTGCCTTGCTTTCAAATCCTCTTCGTTGCCTTCCCTCAATATATTTGTGGACGAGAGTTCTCATTTATAACTCTGCAGGTTTGTGAATTGCAGTGCCCCTGAGCTCCATTTGTCAACTCGCTTTTTTGGGAGCTGGCCGCAAAAGCGCAGGATTGCTTCAGGCCCTATTCTGGTTCCGGCGGGCAGGCTGAGCCTGTGGTTCATTCTTCTTCCTGATGGGAAAATAGAGTGGCCTGTGCCTGTCCCAACACCTAGAGCTAGTCTCTCATTGGTTCCCCCTCTTCCCGTTCATCGTCAGGACAAATTGCGACCTGTACGAAACAGGAGGTCAACGGTGCTGATTCTCCAAGTAGGGAGATTGTTAGTGAAGCGGCTGGAATGGCGAACCCGAGCACAAGGAGAGGAGAAATGAGGTGCTTTTTAGAAACCTTTCCCGATCACACAGTGTACCAACTTTGGGTTTCCCAGGCATGTTTTCGATGTAGGAAGATGCCCTTGAACCAGGAGATTTGGGACCCATGGCATGGGTACCACGCACTATTACTTTAAAGGGTCTGCGTTTGCTCACCCAACCTCACCAATCCTCTCAGCCCCAAGAGTGTCCAGCCTTCTGTCTCATCCAGCTGTGGGTCTAGATATGGTCAATCCAGGTTGCATCAGAGCCCCTGAACGGATTTTGTAAGAATTTCTCTCTCTTTCACTGTCTTTGTTTTATGGGTTTTTTTTTAAGTAATCTATTT
Organism: Eubalaena glacialis; assembly: GCF_028564815.1. NCBI lineage: Eukaryota > Metazoa > Chordata > Mammalia > Artiodactyla > Balaenidae > Eubalaena > Eubalaena glacialis. Next base: position 71,189,237 of record NC_083716.1, read on the forward strand.
TTATAATGGGGTTTAGCTGCTTTTCCCTGCTGTGTTTATGCCGCTTTACACCCTCTTGATTCACTTCCAGAGAGATATCAATATATAGGTTTTAAGACTCTTCCTAGTCAGATATATTCTTGGGCGGTGAATAGGGGGTGTTGAGTCCAGTTCACTGAGCAGGGAGTAGGTCTTGTCTATTACATATTTGGCTTCTGGAACGGTATCTGAGCTAATTTGAAACCCTTGTTTTATGCATCGCCCCACCTCACTTTCCCGTTAAGCAGCCATAGTGTGTTTTCTAAATGTGTGACTCTGTTCTGTTTGGGACTTCAGTTCAGGTGTAGCGATTTTGACATTCCCTCTATAAGTGATATCTTAGGATAAGTGTCCTTTTCTGTGTGACTTACTTCACTTAGAGTCATCGTCCCTAAATCCACTCATCATGCTGCTACTAGCCTTATGACACTGATTTCATGGCTGATTGATATTCCATTGTGCATAAGTACCACAACTTCTTTATCCATTTTCCTCTTTCCTGGGATATTTAAGGTGTACCGAAGTGGAGGTTCTTGGAAACAGAGCAGCCCTAAACTTTGGGGTGCCTGTGTCTTGTTGATTTTTAGGTTTCCCGATTTCTACGCCCATGAGTGGAAGTGCCCTATGCTCTCTCAGCTGTGTCTATTACATGTTACAGGACGCAGCGTACACTTCTCCAGAGTGGCTGTTGGCAATTTCCATCGCGCCCATCAGCGTAGCAAGGCTCCCATGTCTCCATGGCCTGTCCTGCATTTCTGGTTTTTACACTTTTTTCAGCATGGCCCTTTTGACCGCTCGCAAGCGAGACTTCTTTGTAGCGCCGATTGGCCTTTCCGGCTTGCTTGGTTGGCCAAAAAGGGCGTATGCGTTTTTTCCTGAATATATTCAGGAAAAAACGCATACGCCCTTTTTGGCCAAGGGCATCATTGTCAACGCTTTGCCGCTTTTCATGTGCTTTCAAGGCGAGGCGAATCTACCTCCTGAAATCTGTTTCCTGCAATTCTGCCTTGCTTTCAAATCCTCTTCGTTGCCTTCCCTCAATATATTTGTGCACGAGAGTTATCATTTATAACTCTGCAGGTTTGTGAATTGCAGTGCCCCTGAGCTCCATTTGTCAACTCGCTTTTTTGGGAGCTGGCCGCAAAAGCGCAGGATTGCTTCAGGCCCTATTCTGGTTCCGGGGGGCAGGCTGAGCCTGTGGTTCATTCTTCTTCCTGATGGGAAAATAGAGTGACCTGTGCCTGTCCCAACACCTAGAGCTAGTCTCTCATTGGTTCCCCCTCTTCCCGTTCATCCTCAGGACAAATTGCGAGCTGTACGAAACAGGAGGTCAACGGTGCTGATTCTCCAAGTAGGGAGATTGTTAGTGAAGCGGCTGGAATGGCGAACCCGAGCACAAGGAGAGGAGAAATGAGGTGCGTTTTAGAAACCTTTCCCGATCACACGGTGTACCATCTTCTGGGTTTCCCAGGCATGTTTTCGATGTAGGAAGATGCCCTTGAACCTGGAGATTTGGGACCCATGGCATGGGTACCACGCACTATTACTTTAAAGGGTCTGCGTTTGCTCACCCAACCTCACCAATCCTCTCAGCCCCAAGAGTGTCCAGCCTTCTGTCTCATCCAGCTGTGGGTCTAGATATGGTCAATCCAGGTTGCATCAGAGCCCCTGAACGGATTTTGTAAGAATTTCTCTCTCTTTCACTGTCTTTGTTTTATGGGGTTTTTTTTAAGTAATCTATTTTTATAATGGGGTTTAGCTGCTTTTCCCTGCTGTGTTTATGCCGCTTTACACCCTCTTGATTCACTTCCAGAGAGATATCAATATATAGGTTTTAAGACTCTTCCTAGTCAGATATATTCTTGGGCGGTGAATAGGGGGTGTTGAGTCCATTTCACTGAGCAGGGAGTAGGTCTTGTCTATTACATATTTGGCTTCTGGAACGGTATCTGAGCTAATTTGAAACCCTTGTTTTATGCATCGCCCCACCTCACTTTCCCGTTAAGCAGCCATAGTGTGTTTTCTAAATGTGTGACTCTGTTCTGTTTGGGACTTCAGTTCAGGTGTAGCGATTTTGACATTCCCTCTATAAGTGATATCTTAGGATAAGTGTCCTTTTCTGTGTGACTTACTTCACTTAGAGTCATCGTCCCTAAATCCACTCATCATGCTGCTACTAGCCTTATGACACTGATTTCATGGCTGATTGATATTCCATTGTGCATAAGTACCACAACTTCTTTATCCATTTTCCTCTTTCCTGGGATATTTAAGGTGTACCGAAGTGGAGGTTCTTGGAAACAGAGCAGCCCTAAACTTTGGGGTGCCTGTGTCTTGTTGATTTTTAGGTTTCCCGATTTCTACGCCCATGAGTGGAAGTGCCCTATGCTCTCTCAGCTGTGTCTATTACATGTTACAGGACGCAGCGTACACTTCTCCAGAGTGGCTGTTGGCAATTTCCATCGCGCCCATCAGCGTAGCAAGGCTCCCATGTCTCCATGGCCTGTCCTGCATTTCTGGTTTTTACACTTTTTTCAGCATGGCCCTTTTGACCGCTGGCAAGCGAGACTTCTTTGTAGCGCCGATTGGCCTTTCCGGCTTGCTTGGTTGGCCAAAAAGGGCGTATGCGTTTTTTCCTGAGTATATTCAGGAAAAAACGCATACGCCCTTTTTGGCCAAGGGCATCATTGTCAACGCTTTGCCGCTTTTCATGTGCTTTCAAGGCGAGTCGAATCTACCTCCTGAAATCTGTTTCCTGCAATTCTGCCTTGCTTTCAAATCCTCTTCGTTGCCTTCCCTCAATATATTTGTGCACGAGAGTTATCATTTATAACTCTGCAGGTTTGTGAATTGCAGTGCCCCTGAGCTCCATTTGTCAACTCGCTTTTTTGGGAGCTGGCCGCAAAAGCGCAGGATTGCTTCAGGCCCTATTCTGGTTCCGGGGGGCAGGCTGAGCCTGTGGTTCATTCTTCTTCCTGATGGGAAAATAGAGTGGCCTGTGCCTGTCCCAACACCTAGAGCTAGTCTCTCATTGGTTCCCCCTCTTCCCGTTCATCCTCAGGACAAATTGCGACCTGTACGAAACAGGAGGTCAACGGTGCTGATTCTCCAAGTACGGAGATTGTTAGTGAAGCGGCTGGAATGGCGAACCCGAGTACAAGGAGAGGAGAAATGAGGTGCGTTTTAGAAACCTTTTCCGATCACACGGTGTACCATCTTCTGGGTTTCCCATGCATGTTTTCGATGTAGGAAGATGCCCTTGAACCTGGAGATTTGGGACCCATGGCATGGGTACCACGCACTATTACTTTAAAGGGTCTGCATTTGCTTACGCAACCTCACCAATCCTCTCAGCCCCAAGAGTGTCCAGCCTTCTGTCTCATCCAGCTGTGGGTCTAGATATGGTCAATCCAGGTTGCATCAGAGCCCCTGAACGGATTTTGTAAGAATTTCTCTCTCTTTCACTGTCTTTGTTTTATGGGTTTTTTTTTAAGTAATCTATTTTTATAATGGGGTTTAGCTGTTTTTCCCTGCTGTGTTTATGCCGCTTTACACCCTCTTGATTCACTTCCAGAGAGATATCAATATATAGGTTTTAAGACTCTTCCTAGTCAGATATATTCTTGGGCGGTGAATAGGGGGTGTTGAGTCCAGTTCACTGAGCAGGGAGTAGGTCTTGTCTATTACATATTTGGCTTCTGGAACGGTATCTGAGCTAATTTGAAACCCTTGTTTTATGCATCGCCCCACCTCACTTTCCCGTTAAGCAGCCATAGTGTGTTTTCTAAATGTGTGACTCTGTTCTGTTTGGGACTTCAGTTCAGGTGTAGCGATTTTGACATTCCCTCTATAAGTCATATCTTAGGATAAGTGTCCTTTTCTGTGTGACTTACTTCACTTAGAGTCATCGTCCCTAAATCCACTCATCATGCTGCTACTAGCCTTATGACACTGATTTCATGGCTGAGTGATATTCCATTGTGCATAAGTACCACAACTTCTTTATCCATTTTCCTCTTTCCTGGGATATTTAAGGTGTACCGAAGTGGAGGTTCTTGGAAACAGAGCAGCCCTAAACTTTGGGGTGCCTGTGTCTTGTTGATTTTTAGGTTTCCCGATTTCTACGCCCATGAGTGGAAGTGCCCTATGCTCTCTCAGCTGTGTCTATTACATGTTACAGGACGCAGCGTACACTTCTCCAGAGTGGCTGTTGGCAATTTCCATCCCGCCCATCAGCGTAGCAAGGCTCCCATGTCTCCATGGCCTGTCCTGCATTTCTGGTTTTTACACTTTTTTCAGCATGGCCCTTTTGACCGCTGGCAATCGAGACTTCTTTGTAGCGCCGATTGGCCTTTCCGGCTTGCTTGGTTGGCCAAAAAGGGCGTATGCGTTTTTTCCTGAATATATTCAGGAAAAAACGCATACGCCCTTTTTGGCCAAGGGCATCATTGTCAACGCTTTGCCGCTTTTCATGTGCTTTCAAGGCGAGTCGAATCTACCTCCTGAAATCTGTTTCCTGCAATTCTGCCTTGCTTTCAAATCCTCTTCGTTGCCTTCCCTCAATATATTTGTGCACGAGAGTTCTCATTTATAACTCTGCAGGTTTGTGAATTGCAGTGCCCCTGAGCTCCATTTGTCAACTCGCTTTTTTGGGAGCTGGCCGCAAAAGCGCAGGATTGCTTCAGGGCCTATTCTGGTTCCGGGGGGCAGGCTGAGCCTGTGGTTCATTCTTCTTCCTGATGGGAAAATAGAGTGGCCTGTGCCTGTCCCAACACCTAGAGCTAGTCTCTCATTGGTTCCCCCTCTTCCCGTTCATCGTCAGGACAAATTGCGACCTGAACGAAACAGGAGGTCAACGGTGCTGATTCTCCAAGTAGGGAGATTGTTAGTGAAGCGGCTGGAATGGCGAACCCGAGCACAAGGAGAGGAGAAATGAGGTGCTTTTTAGAAACCTTTCCCGATCACACAGTGTACCAACTTTGGGTTTCCCAGGCATGTTTTCGATGTAGGAAGATGCCCTTGAACCAGGAGATTTGGGACCCATGGCATGGGTACCACGCACTATTACTTTAAAGGGTCTGCGTTTGCTCACCCAACCTCACCAATCCTCTCAGCCCCAAGAGTGTCCAGCCTTCTGACTCATCCAGCTGTGGGTCTAGATATGGTCAATCCAGGTTGCATCAGAGCCCCTGAACGGATTTTGTAAGAATTTCTCTCTCTTTCACTGTCTTTGTTTTATGGGGTTTTTTTTTTAAGTAATCTATTTTTATAATGGGGTTTAGCTGTTTTTCCCTGCTGTGTTTATGCCGCTTTACACCCTCTTGATTCACTTCCAGAGAGATATCAATATATAGGTTTTAAGACTCTTCCTAGTCAGATATATTCTTGGGCGGTGAATAGGGGGTGTTGAGTCCATTTCACTGAGCAGGGAGTAGGTCTTGTCTATTACATATTTGGCTTCTGGAACGGTATCTGAGCTAATTTGAAACCCTTGTTTTATGCATCGCCCCACCTCACTTTCCCGTTAAGCAGCCATAGTGTGTTTTCTAAATGTGTGACTCTGTTCTGTTTGGGACTTCAGTTCAGGTGTAGCGATTTTGACATTCCCTCTATAAGTGATATCTTAGGATAAGTGTCCTTTTCTGTGTGACTTACTTCACTTAGAGTCATCGTCCCTAAATCCACTCATCATGCTGCTACTAGCCTTATGACACTGATTTCATGGCTGATTGATATTCCATTGTGCATAAGTACCACAACTTCTTTATCCATTTTCCTCTTTCCTGGGATATTTAAGGTGTACCGAAGTGGAGGTTCTTGGAAACAGAGCAGCCCTAAACTTTGGGGTGCCTGTGTCTTGTTGATTTTTAGGTTTCCCGATTTCTACGCCCATGAGTGGAAGTGCCCTATGCTCTCTCAGCTGTGTCTATTACATGTTACAGGACGCAGCGTACACTTCTCCAGAGTGGCTGTTGGCAATTGCCATCGCGCCCATCAGCGTAGCAAGGCTCCCATGTCTCCATGGCCTGTCCTGCATTTCTGGTTTTTACACTTTTTTCAGCATGGCCCTTTTGACCTCTGGCAAGCGAGACTTGTTTGTAGCGCCGATTTGCCTTTCCGGCTTGCTTGGTTGGCCAAAAAGGGCGTATGCGTTTTTTCCTGAATATATTCAGGAAAAAACGCATACGCCCTTTTTGGCCAAGGGCATCATTGTCAACGCTTTGCCGCTTTTCATGTGCTTTCAAGGCGAGTCGAATCTACCTCCTGAAATCTGTTTCCTGCAATTCTGCCTTGCTTTCAAATCCTCTTCGTTGCCTTCCCTCAATATATTTGTGGACGAGAGTTCTCATTTATAACTCTGCAGGTTTGTGAATTGCAGTGCCCCTGAGCTCCATTTGTCAACTCGCTTTTTTGGGAGCTGGCCGCAAAAGCGCAGGATTGCTTCAGCCCCTATTCTGGTTCCGGCGGGCAGGCTGAGCCTGTGGTTCATTCTTCTTCCTGATGGGAAAATAGAGTGGCCTGTGCCTGTCCCAACACCTAGAGCTAGTCTCTCATTGGTTCCCCCTCTTCCCGTTCATCGTCAGGACAAATTGCGACCTGTACGAAACAGGAGGTCAACGGTGCTGATTCTCCAACTAGGGAGATTGTTAGTGAAGCGGCTGGAATGGCGAACCCGAGCACAAGGAGAGGAGAAATGAGGTGCTTTTTAGAAACCTTTCCCGATCACACAGTGTACCAACTTTGGGTTTCCCAGGCATGTTTTCGATGTAGGAAGATGCCCTTGAACCAGGAGATTTGGGACCCATGGCATGGGTACCACGCACTATTACTTTAAAGGGTCTGCGTTTGCTCACCCAACCTCACCAATCCTCTCAGCCCCAAGAGTGTCCAGCCTTCTGTCTCATCCAGCTGTGGGTCTAGATATGGTCAATCCAGGTTGCATCAGAGCCCCTGAACGGATTTTGTAAGAATTTCTCTCTCTTTCACTGTCTTTGTTTTATGGGTTTTTTTTTAAGTAATCTATTTTTATAATGGGGTTTAGCTGTTTTTCCCTGCTGTGTTTATGCCGCTTTACACCCTCTTGATTCACTTCCAGAGAGATATCAATATATAGGTTTTAAGACTCTTCCTAGTCAGATATATTCTTGGGCGGTGAATAGGGGGTGTTGAGTCCATTTCACTGAGCAGGGAGTAGGTCTTGTCTATTACATATTTGGCTTCTGGAACGGTATCTGAGCTAATTTGAAACCCTTGTTTTATGCATCGCCCCACCTCACTTTCCCGTTAAGCAGCCATAGTGTGTTTTCTAAATGTGTGACTCTGTTCTGTTTGGGACTTCAGTTCAGGTGTAGCGATTTTGACATTCCCTCTATAAGTGATATCTTAGGATAAGTGTCCTTTTCTGTGTGACTTACTTCACTTAGAGTCATCGTCCCTAAATCCACTCATCATGCTGCTACTAGCCTTATGACACTGATTTCATGGCTGATTGATATTCCATTGTGCATAAGTACCACAACTTCTTTATCCATTTTCCTCTTTCCTGGGATATTTAAGGTGTACCGAAGTGGAGGTTCTTGGAAACAGAGCAGCCCTAAACTTTGGGGTGCCTGTGTCTTGTTGATTTTTAGGTTTCCCGATTTCTACGCCCATGAGTGGAAGTGCCCTATGCTCTCTCAGCTGTGTCTATTACATGTTACAGGACGCAGCGTACACTTCTCCAGAGTGGCTGTTGGCAATTGCCATCGCGCCCATCAGCGTAGCAAGGCTCCCATGTCTCCATGGCCTGTCCTGCATTTCTGGTTTTTACACTTTTTTCAGCATGGCCCTTTTGACCTCTGGCAAGCGAGACTTGTTTGTAGCGCCGATTTGCCTTTCCGGCTTGCTTGGTTGGCCAAAAAGGGCGTATGCGTTTTTTCCTGAATATATTCAGGAAAAAACGCATACGCCCTTTTTGGCCAAGGGCATCATTGTCAACGCTTTGCCGCTTTTCATGTGCTTTCAAGGCGAGTCGAATCTACCTCCTGAAATCTGTTTCCTGCAATTCTGCCTTGCTTTCAAATCCTCTTCGTTGCCTTCCCTCAATATATTTGTGGACGAGAGTTCTCATTTATAACTCTGCAGGTTTGTGAATTGCAGTGCCCCTGAGCTCCATTTGTCAACTCGCTTTTTTGGGAGCTGGCCGCAAAAGCGCAGGATTGCTTCAGGCCCTATTCTGGTTCCGGGGGGCAGGCTGAGCCTGTGGTTCATTCTTCTTCCTGATGGGAAAATAGAGTGGCCTGTGCCTGTCCCAACACCTAGAGCTAGTCTCTCATTGGTTCCCCCTCTTCCCGTTCATCGTCAGGACAAATTGCGACCTGTACGAAACAGGAGGTCAACGGTGCTGATTCTCCGAGTAGGGAGATTGTTAGTGAAGCGGCTGGAATGGCGAACCCGAGCACAAGGAGAGGAGAAATGAGGTGCGTTTTAGAAACCTTTTCCGATCACACGGTTTACCATCTTCTGGGTTTCCCAGGCATGTTTTCGATGTAGGAAGATGCCCTTGAACCTGGAGATTTGGGACCCATGGCATGGGTACCACGCAGTATTACTTTAAAGGGTCTGCGTTTGCTCACCCAACCTCACCAATCCTCTCAGCCCCAAGAGTGTCCAGCCTTCTGTCTCATCCAGCTGTGGGTCTAGATATGGTCAATCCAGGTTGCATCAGAGCCCCTGAACGGATTTTGTAAGAATTTCTCTCTCTTTCACTGTCTTTGTTTTATGGGTTTTTTTTTAAGTAATCTATATTTATAATGGGGTTTAGCTGCTTTTCCCTGCTGTGTTTATGCCGCTTTACACCCTCTTGATTCACTTCCAGAGAGATATCAATACATAGGTTTTAAGACTCTTCCTAGTCAGATATATTCTTGGGCGGTGAATAGGGGGTGTTGAGTCCAGTTCACTGAGCAGGGAGTAGGTCTTGTCTATTACATATTTGGCTTCTGGAACGGTATCTGAGCTAATTTGAAACCCTTGTTTTATGCATCGCCCCACCTCACTTTCCCGTTAAGCAGCCATAGTGTGTTTTCTAAATGTGTGACTGTGTTCTGTTTGGGACTTCAGTTCAGGTGTAGCGATTTTGACATTCCCTCTATAAGTGATATCTTAGGATAAGTGTCCTTTTCTGTGTGACTTACTTCACTTAGAGTCATCGTCCCTAAATCCACTCATCATGCTGCTACTAGCCTTATGACACTGATTTCATGGCTGAGTGATATTCCATTGTGCATAAGTACCACAACTTCTTTATGCATTTTCCTCTTTCCTGGGATATTTAAGGTGTACCGAAGTGGAGGTTCTTGGAAACAGAGCAGCCCTAAACTTTGGGGTGCCTGTGTCTTGTTGATTTTTAGGTTTCCCGATTTCTACGCCCATGAGTGGAAGTGCCCTATGCTCTCTCAGCTGTGTCTATTACATGTTACAGGACGCAGCGTACACTTCTCCAGAGTGGCTGTTGGCAATTTCCATCCCGCCCATCAGCGTAGCAAGGCTCCCATGTCTCCATGGCCTGTCCTGCATTTCTGGTTTTTACACTTTTTTCAGCATGGCCCTTTTGACCGCTGGCAAGCGAGACTTGTTTGTAGCGCCGATTTGCCTTTCCGGCTTGCTTGGTTGGCCAAAAAGGGCGTATGCGTTTTTTCCTGAATATATTCAGGAAAAAACGCATACGCCCTTTTTGGCCAAGGGCATCATTGTCAACGCTTTGCCGCTTTTCATGTGCTTTCAAGGCGAGTCGAATCTACCTCCTGAAATCTGTTTCCTGCAATTCTGCCTTGCTTTCAAATCCTCTTCGTTGCCTTCCCTCAATATATTTGTGGACGAGAGTTCTCATTTATAACTCTGCAGGTTTGTGAATTGCAGTGCCCCTGAGCTCCATTTGTCAACTCGCTTTTTTGGGAGCTGGCCGCAAAAGCGCAGGATTGCTTCAGGCCCTATTCTGGTTCCGGCGGGCAGGCTGAGCCTGTGGTTCATTCTTCTTCCTGATGGGAAAATAGAGTGGCCTGTGCCTGTCCCAAAACCTAGAGCTAGTCTCTCATTGGTTCCCCCTCTTCCCGTTCATCGTCAGGACAAATTGCGACCTGTACGAAACAGGAGGTCAACGGTGCTGATTCTCCAACTAGGGAGATTGTTAGTGAAGCGGCTGGAATGGCGAACCCGAGCACAAGGAGAGGAGAAATGAGGTGCTTTTTAGAAACCTTTCCCGATCACACAGTGTACCAACTTTGGGTTTCCCAGGCATGTTTTCGATGTAGGAAGATGCCCTTGAACCAGGAGATTTGGGACCCATGGCATGGGTACCACGCACTATTACTTTAAAGGGTCTGCGTTTGCTCACCCAACCTCACCAATCCTCTCAGCCCCAAGAGTGTCCAGCCTTCTGTCTCATCCAGCTGTGGGTCTAGATATGGTCAATCCAGGTTGCATCAGAGCCCATGAACGGATTTTGTAAGAATTTCTCTCTCTTTCACTGTCTTTGTTTTATGGGTTTTTTTTTAAGTAATCTATTTTTATAATGGGGTTTAGCTGTTTTTCCCTGCTGTGTTTATGCCGCTTTACACCCTCTTGATTCACTTCCAGAGAGATATCAATATATAGGTTTTAAGACTCTTCCTAGTCAGATATATTCTTGGGCGGTGAATAGGGGGTGTTGAGTCCATTTCACTGAGCAGGGAGTAGGTCTTGTCTATTACATATTTGGCTTCTGGAACGGTATCTGAGCTAATTTGAAACCCTTGTTTTATGCATCGCCCCACCTCACTTTCCCGTTAAGCAGCCATAGTGTGTTTTCTAAATGTGTGACTCTGTTCTGTTTGGGACTTCAGTTCAGGTGTAGCGATTTTGACATTCCCTCTATAAGTGATATCTTAGGATAAGTGTCCTTTTCTGTGTGACTTACTTCACTTAGAGTCATCGTCCCTAAATCCACTCATCATGCTGCTACTAGCCTTATGACACTGATTTCATGGCTGATTGATATTCCATTGTGCATAAGTACCACAACTTCTTTATCCATTTTCCTCTTTCCTGGGATATTTAAGGTGTACCGAAGTGGAGGTTCTTGGAAACAGAGCAGCCCTAAACTTTGGGGTGCCTGTGTCTTGTTGATTTTTAGGTTTCCCGATTTCTACGCCCATGAGTGGAAGTGCCCTATGCTCTCTCAGCTGTGTCTATTACATGTTACAGGACGCAGCGTACACTTCTCCAGAGTGGCTGTTGGCAATTGCCATCGCGCCCATCAGCGTAGCAAGGCTCCCATGTCTCCATGGCCTGTCCTGCATTTCTGGTTTTTACACTTTTTTCAGCATGGCCCTTTTGACCTCTGGCAAGCGAGACTTGTTTGTAGCGCCGATTTGCCTTTCCGGCTTGCTTGGTTGGCCAAAAAGGGCGTATGCGTTTTTTCCTGAATATATTCAGGAAAAAACGCATACGCCCTTTTTGGCCAAGGGCATCATTGTCAACGCTTTGCCGCTTTTCATGTGCTTTCAAGGCGAGTCGAATCTACCTCCTGAAATCTGTTTCCTGCAATTCTGCCTTGCTTTCAAATCCTCTTCGTTGCCTTCCCTCAATATATTTGTGGACGAGAGTTCTCATTTATAACTCTGCAGGTTTGTGAATTGCAGTGCCCCTGAGCTCCATTTGTCAACTCGCTTTTTTGGGAGCTGGCCGCAAAAGCGCAGGATTGCTTCAGCCCCTATTCTGGTTCCGGCGGGCAGGCTGAGCCTGTGGTTCATTCTTCTTCCTGATGGGAAAATAGAGTGGCCTGTGCCTGTCCCAACACCTAGAGCTAGTCTCTCATTGGTTCCCCCTCTTCCCGTTCATCGTCAGGACAAATTGCGACCTGTACGAAACAGGAGGTCAACGGTGCTGATTCTCCAACTAGGGAGATTGTTAGTGAAGCGGCTGGAATGGCGAACCCGAGCACAAGGAGAGGAGAAATGAGGTGCTTTTTAGAAACCTTTCCCGATCACACAGTGTACCAACTTTGGGTTTCCCAGGCATGTTTTCGATGTAGGAAGATGCCCTTGAACCAGGAGATTTGGGACCCATGGCATGGGTACCACGCACTATTACTTTAAAGGGTCTGCGTTTGCTCACCCAACCTCACCAATCCTCTCAGCCCCAAGAGTGTCCAGCCTTCTGTCTCATCCAGCTGTGGGTCTAGATATGGTCAATCCAGGTTGCATCAGAGCCCCTGAACGGATTTTGTAAGAATTTCTCTCTCTTTCACTGTCTTTGTTTTATGGGTTTTTTTTTAAGTAATCTATTTTTATAATGGGGTTTAGCTGTTTTTCCCTGCTGTGTTTATGCCGCTTTACACCCTCTTGATTCACTTCCAGAGAGATATCAATATATAGGTTTTAAGACTCTTCCTAGTCAGATATATTCTTGGGCGGTGAATAGGGGGTGTTGAGTCCATTTCACTGAGCAGGGAGTAGGTCTTGTCTATTACATATTTGGCTTCTGGAACGGTATCTGAGCTAATTTGAAACCCTTGTTTTATGCATCGCCCCACCTCACTTTCCCGTTAAGCAGCCATAGTGTGTTTTCTAAATGTGTGACTCTGTTCTGTTTGGGACTTCAGTTCAGGTGTAGCGATTTTGACATTCCCTCTATAAGTGATATCTTAGGATAAGTGTCCTTTTCTGTGTGACTTACTTCACTTAGAGTCATCGTCCCTAAATCCACTCATCATGCTGCTACTAGCCTTATGACACTGATTTCATGGCTGATTGATATTCCATTGTGCATAAGTACCACAACTTCTTTATCCATTTTCCTCTTTCCTGGGATATTTAAGGTGTACCGAAGTGGAGGTTCTTGGAAACAGAGCAGCCCTAAACTTTGGGGTGCCTGTGTCTTGTTGATTTTTAGGTTTCCCGATTTCTACGCCCATGAGTGGAAGTGCCCTATGCTCTCTCAGCTGTGTCTATTACATGTTACAGGACGCAGCGTACACTTCTCCAGAGTGGCTGTTGGCAATTGCCATCGCGCCCATCAGCGTAGCAAGGCTCCCATGTCTCCATGGCCTGTCCTGCATTTCTGGTTTTTACACTTTTTTCAGCATGGCCCTTTTGACCTCTGGCAAGCGAGACTTGTTTGTAGCGCCGATTTGCCTTTCCGGCTTGCTTGGTTGGCCAAAAAGGGCGTATGCGTTTTTTCCTGAATATATTCAGGAAAAAACGCATACGCCCTTTTTGGCCAAGGGCATCATTGTCAACGCTTTGCCGCTTTTCATGTGCTTTCAAGGCGAGTCGAATCTACCTCCTGAAATCTGTTTCCTGCAATTCTGCCTTGCTTTCAAATCCTCTTCGTTGCCTTCCCTCAATATATTTGTGGACGAGAGTTCTCATTTATAACTCTGCAGGTTTGTGAATTGCAGTGCCCCTGAGCTCCATTTGTCAACTCGCTTTTTTGGGAGCTGGCCGCAAAAGCGCAGGATTGCTTCAGGCCCTATTCTGGTTCCGGGGGGCAGGCTGAGCCTGTGGTTCATTCTTCTTCCTGATGGGAAAATAGAGTGGCCTGTGCCTGTCCCAACACCTAGAGCTAGTCTCTCATTGGTTCCCCCTCTTCCCGTTCATCGTCAGGACAAATTGCGACCTGTACGAAACAGGAGGTCAACGGTGCTGATTCTCCGAGTAGGGAGATTGTTAGTGAAGCGGCTGGAATGGCGAACCCGAGCACAAGGAGAGGAGAAATGAGGTGCGTTTTAGAAACCTTTTCCGATCACACGGTTTACCAACTTCTGGGTTTCCCAGGCATGTTTTCGATGTAGGAAGATGCCCTTGAACCTGGAGATTTGGGACCCATGGCATGGGTACCACGCAGTATTACTTTAAAGGGTCTGCGTTTGCTCACCCAACCTCACCAATCCTCTCAGCCCCAAGAGTGTCCAGCCTTCTGTCTCATCCAGCTGTGGGTCTAGATATGGTCAATCCAGGTTGCATCAGAGCCCCTGAACGGATTTTGTAAGAATTTCTCTCTCTTTCACTGTCTTTGTTTTATGGGTTTTTTTTTAAGTAATCTATATTTATAATGGGGTTTAGCTGCTTTTCCCTGCTGTGTTTATGCCGCTTTACACCCTCTTGATTCACTTCCAGAGAGATATCAATACATAGGTTTTAAGACTCTTCCTAGTCAGATATATTCTTGGGCGGTGAATAGGGGGTGTTGAGTCCAGTTCACTGAGCAGGGAGTAGGTCTTGTCTATTACATATTTGGCTTCTGGAACGGTATCTGAGCTAATTTGAAACCCTTGTTTTATGCATCGCCCCACCTCACTTTCCCGTTAAGCAGCCATAGTGTGTTTTCTAAATGTGTGACTGTGTTCTGTTTGGGACTTCAGTTCAGGTGTAGCGATTTTGACATTCCCTCTATAAGTGATATCTTAGGATAAGTGTCCTTTTCTGTGTGACTTACTTCACTTAGAGTCATCGTCCCTAAATCCACTCATCATGCTGCTACTAGCCTTATGACACTGATTTCATGGCTGAGTGATATTCCATTGTGCATAAGTACCACAACTTCTTTATGCATTTTCCTCTTTCCTGGGATATTTAAGGTGTACCGAAGTGGAGGTTCTTGGAAACAGAGCAGCCCTAAACTTTGGGGTGCCTGTGTCTTGTTGATTTTTAGGTTTCCCGATTTCTACGCCCATGAGTGGAAGTGCCCTATGCTCTCTCAGCTGTGTCTATTACATGTTACAGGACGCAGCGTACACTTCTCCAGAGTGGCTGTTGGCAATTTCCATCCCGCCCATCAGCGTAGCAAGGCTCCCATGTCTCCATGGCCTGTCCTGCATTTCTGGTTTTTACACTTTTTTCAGCATGGCCCTTTTGACCGCTGGCAAGCGAGACTTGTTTGTAGCGCCGATTTGCCTTTCCGGCTTGCTTGGTTGGCCAAAAAGGGCGTATGCGTTTTTTCCTGAATATATTCAGGAAAAAACGCATACGCCCTTTTTGGCCAAGGGCATCATTGTCAACGCTTTGCCGCTTTTCATGTGCTTTCAAGGCGAGTCGAATCTACCTCCTGAAATCTGTTTCCTGCAATTCTGCCTTGCTTTCAAATCCTCTTCGTTGCCTTCCCTCAATATATTTGTGGACGAGAGTTCTCATTTATAACTCTGCAGGTTTGTGAATTGCAGTGCCCCTGAGCTCCATTTGTCAACTCGCTTTTTTGGGAGCTGGCCGCAAAAGCGCAGGATTGCTTCAGGCCCTATTCTGGTTCCGGGGGGCAGGCTGAGCCTGTGGTTCATTCTTCTTCCTGATGGGAAAATAGAGTGACCTGTGCCTGTCCCAACACCTAGAGCTAGTCTCTCATTGGTTCCCCCTCTTCCCGTTCATCCTCAGGACAAATTGCGAGCTGTACGAAACAGGAGGTCAACGGTGCTGATTCTCCAAGTAGGGAGATTGTTAGTGAAGCGGCTGGAATGGCGAACCCGAGCACAAGAAGAGGAGAAATGAGGTGCGTTTTAGAAACCTTTCCCTATCACACGGTGTGCCATCTTCTGGGTTTCCCAGGCATGTTTTCGATGTAGGAAGATGCCCTTGAACCTGGAGATTTGGGACCCATGGCATGAGTACCACGCACTATTACTTTAAAGGGTCTGCGTTTGCTCACCCAACCTCACCAATCCTCTCAGCCCCAAGAGTGTCCAGCCTTCTGTCTCATCCAGCTGTGGGTCTAGATATGGTCAATCCAGGTTGCATCAGAGCCCCTGAACGGATTTTGTAAGAATTTCTCTCTCTTTCACTGTCTTTGTTTTATGGGGTTTTTTTTTTTTAAGTAATCTAGTTTTATAATGGGGTTTAGCTGCTTTTCCCTGCTGTGTTTATGCCGCTTTACACCCTCTTGATTCACTTCCAGAGAGATATCAATACATAGGTTTTAAGACTCTTCCTAGTCAGATATATTCTTGGGCGGTGAATAGGGGGTGTTGAGTCCAGTTCACTGAGCAGGGAGTAGGTCTTGTCTATTACATATTTGGCTTCTGGAACGGTATCTGAGCTAATTTGAAACCCTTGTTTTATGCATCGCCCCACCTCACTTTCCCGTTAAGCAGCCATAGTGTGTTTTCTAAATGTGTGACTCTGTTCTGTTTGGGACTTCAGTTCAGGTGTAGCGATTTTGACATTCCCTCTATAAGTGATATCTTAGGATGAGTGTCCTTTTCTGTGTGACTTACTTCACTTAGAGTCATCGTCCCTAAATCCACTCATCATGCTGCTACTAGCCTTATGACACTGATTTCATGGCTGAGTGATATTCCATTGTGCATAAGTACCACAACTTCTTTATCCATTTTCCTCTTTCCTGGGATACTTAAGGTGTACCGAAGTGGAGGTTCTTGGAAACAGAGCAGCCCTAAACTTTGGGGTGCCTGTGTCTTGTTGATTTTTAGGTTTCCCGATTTCTACGCCCATGAGTGGAAGTGCCCTATGCTCTCTCAGCTGTGTCTATTACATGTTACAGGACGCAGCGTACACTTCTCCAGAGTGGCTGTTGGCAATTTCCATCCCGCCCATCAGCGTAGCAAGGCTCCCATGTCTCCATGGCCTGTCCTGCATTTCTGGTTTTTACACTTTTTTCAGCATGGCCCTTTTGACCGCTGGCAATCGAGACTTCTTTGTAGCGCCGATTGGCCTTTCCGGCTTGCTTGGTTGGCCAAAAAGGGCGTATGCGTTTTTTCCTGAATATATTCAGGAAAAAACGCATACGCCCTTTTTGGCCAAGGGCATCATTGTCAACGCTTTGCCGCTTTTCATGTGCTTTCAAGGTGAGTCGAATCTACCTCCTGAATTCTGTTTCCTGCAATTCTGCCTTGCTTTCAGATCCTCTTCGTTGCCTTCCCTCAATATATTTGTGGACGAGAGTTATCATTTATAACTCTGCAGGTTTGAGAATTGCAGTGCCCCTGAGCTCCATTTGTCAACTCGCTTTTTTGGGAGCTGGCCGCAAAAGTGCAGGATTGCTTCAGGCCCTTTCTGGTTCCGGGGGGCAGGTTGAGCCTGTGGTTCATTCTTCTTCCTGATGGGAAAATAGAGTGACCTGTGCCTGTCCCAACACCTAGAGCTAGTCTCTCATTGGTTCCCCCTCTTCCCGTTCATCCTCAGGACAAATTGCGAGCTGTACGAAACAGGAGGTCAACGGTGCTGATTCTCCAAGTAGGGAGATTGTTAGTGAAGCGGCTGGAATGGCGAACCCGAGCACAAGGAGAGGAGAAATGAGGTGCGTTTTAGAAACCTTTCCCGATCACACGGTGTACCATCTTCTGGGTTTCCCAGGCATGTTTTCGATGTAGGAAGATGCCCTTGAACCTGGAGATTTGGGACCCATGGCATGGGTACCACGCAGTATTACTTTAAAGGGTCTGCGTTTGCTCACTCAACCTCACCAATCCTCTCAGCCCCAAGAGTGTCCAGCCTTATGTCTCATCCAGTTGTGGGTCTAGATATGGTCAATCCAGGTTGCATCAGAGCCCCTGAACGGATTTTGTAAGAATTTCTCTCTCTTTCACTGTCTTTGTTTTATGGGTTTTTTTTAAGTAATCTATTTTTACAATGGGGTTTAGCTGCTTTTCCTTCCTGTGTTTATGCCGCTTTACACCCTCTTGATTCACTTCCAGAGAGATATCAATACATAGGTTTTAAGACTCTTACTAGTTAGATATATTCTTGGGCGGTGAATAGGGGGCGTTGAGTCCAGTTGACTGAGCAGGGAGTAGGTCTTGTCTGTTACATATTTGGCTTCTGGAACGGTATCTGAGCTAATTTCAAACCCTTGTTTTATGCATCGCCCCACCTCACCTTTCCCGTTAAGCAGCCATAGTGTGTTTTCTAAATGTGTGACTCTGTTCTGTTTTGGAATTCAGTTCAGGTGTAGCGATTTTGACATTCCCTCTATAAGTGATATCTTAGGATAAGTGTCCTTTTCTGTGTGACTTACTTCACTTAGAGTCATCGTCCCTAAATCCACTCATCATGCTGCTACTAGCCTTATGACACTGATTTCATGGCTGAGTGACATTCCATTGTCCATAAGTACCACTACTTCTTTATCCATTTTTCTCTTTCCTGGGATATTTAAGGTGTACCGAAGTGGAGGTTCTTGGAAACAGAGCAGCCCTAAACTTTGGGGTGCCTGTGTCTTTTTGATTTTTAGGTTTCCCGATTTCTACGCCCATGAGTGGAAGTGCCCTATGCTCTCTAAGCTGTGTCTATTACATATTTCAGGACGCAGCGTACACTTCTCCAGAGTGGCTGTTGGCAATTTCCACCCCGCCCATCAGCGTAGAAAGGCTCCCATGTCTCCATGGCCTGTCCTGCATTTCTGGTTTTTACACTTTTTTCAGCATGGCCCTTTTGACCGCTGGCAAGTGAGACTTCTTTGTAGCGCCGATTTGCCTTTCAGGCTTGCTTGGTTGGCCAAAAAGGGCGTATGCGTTTTTTCCTGAATATATTCAGGAAAAAACGCATACGCCCTTTTTGGCCAAGGGCATCATTGTCAACATTTTTCCGCTTTTCATGTGCTTTCAAGGCGAGTCGAATCTACCTCCTGAAATCTGTTCCCTGCAATTCTGCCTTGCTTTCAAATCCTCTTCGTTGCCTTCCTTCAATATATTTGTGGACGAGAGTTATCATTTATAACTCTGCAGGTTTGAGAATTGCAGTGCCCCTGAGCTCAATTTGTCAACTCGCTTTTTTGGATGCTGGCCGCAAAAGCGCAGGATTGCTTCAGGCCCTATTCTGGTTCCGGGGGTCAGGCTGAGCCTGTGGTTCATTCTTCATCCTGATGAGAAAATAGAGTGACCTGTGCCTGTCCCAACACCTAGAGCTAGTGTCTCATTGGTTCCCCTTCTTCCCGTTCATCCTCAGGACAAATTCCGAGCTGTACGAAACAGGAGGTCAACGGTGCTGATTCTCCAAGTAGGGAGATTGTTAGTGAAGCGACTGGAATGGCGAACCCGAGCACAAGGAGAGGAGAAATGAGGTGCGTTTTAGAAACCTTTCCCGATCACACGGTGTACCATCTTCTGGGTTTCCCAGGCATGTTTTCGATGTAGGAAGATGCCCTTGAACGTGGAGATTTGGGACCCATGGCATGGGTACCACGCAGTATTACTTTAAAGGGTCTGCGTTTGCTCACCCAACCTCACCAATCCTCTCAGCCCCAAGAGTGTCCAGCCTTATGTCTCATCCAGCTGTGGGTCTAGATATGGTCAATCCAGGTTGCATCAGAGCCCCTGAACGGATTTTGTAAGAATTTCTCTCTCTTTCACTGTCTTTGTTTAATGGGTTTTTTTTTTAATGTAATCTATTTTTATAATGGGGTTTAGCTGCTTTTCCCTGCTGTGTTTATGCCGCTTTACACCCTCTTGATTCACTACCAGAGAGATATCAATACATAGGTTTTAAGACTCTTCCTAGTCAGATATATTCTTGGGCGGTGAATAGGGGGCGTTGAGTCCAGTTCACTGAGCAGGGAGTAGGTCTTGTCTGTTACATATTTGGCTTCTGGAACGGTATCTGAGCTAATTTCAAACCCTTGTTTTATGCATCGCCCCACCTCACCTTTCCCGTTAAGCAACCATAGTGTGTTTTCTAAATGTGTGACTCTGTTCTGTTTTGGAATTCAGTTCAGGTGTAGCGATTTTGACATTCCCTCTATAAGTGATATCTTAGGATAAGTGTCCTTTTCTGTGTGACTTACTTCACTTAGAGTCATCGTCCCTAAATCCACTCATTATGCTGCTACTAACCATATGACACTGATTTCATGCCTGAGTGATATTCCATTGTGCATAAGTACCACAACTTCTTTATCCATTTTTCTCTTTCCTGGGATATTTAAGGTGTACCGAAGTGGAGGTTCTTGGAAACAGAGCATCCCTAAACTTTGGGGTGCCTGTGTCTTGTTGATTTTTAGGTTTCCCGATTTCTACGCCCATGAGTGGAAGTGCCCTATGCTCTCTAAGCTGTGTTTATTACATGTTTCAGGACGCAGCGTACACTTCTCCAGAGTGGCTGTTGGCAATTTCCACCCCGCCCATCAGCGTAGCAAGGCTCCCATGTCTCCATGGCCTGTCCTGCATTTCTGGTTTTTACACTTTTTTCAGCATGGCCCTTTTGACCGCTGGCAAGTGAGACTTCTTTGTAGCGCCGATTTGCCTTTCCGGCTTGCTTGGTTGGCCAAAAAGGGCGTATGCGTTTTTTCCTGGATATATTCAGGAAAAAACGCATACGCCGTTTTTGGCCAAGGGCATCATTGTCAACGCTTTGCCGCTTTTCATGTGCTTTCAAGGCGAGTCGAATCTACCTCCTGAAATCTGTTTCCTGCAATTCTGCCTTGCTTTCAAATCCTCTTCGTTGCCTTCCCTCAGTATATTTGTGGACGAGAGTTATCATTTATAAGTCTGCAGGTTTGTGAATTGCAGTGCCCCTGAGCTCCATTTGTCAACTCGCTTTTTTGGGAGCTAGCCGCAAAAGCGCAGGATTGCTTCAGGCCCTATTCTGGTTCTGGGGGCAGGCTAAGCCTGTGGTTCATTCTTCTTCCTGATGGGAAAATAGAGTGACCTGTGCCTGTCCCAACACCTAGAGCTAGTCTCTCATTGGTTCCCCCTCTTCCCGTTCATCCTCAGGACAAATTGCGAGCTGTAAGAAACACGAGGTCAACGGTGCTGATTCTCCAAGTAAGGAGATTCTTAGTGAAGCGGCTGGAATGGCGAACCCGAGCACAAGGAGAGGAGAAATGAGGTGCGTTTTAGAAACCTTTCCCGATCACACGGTGTACCATCTTCTGGGTTTCCCAGGCATGTTTTCGATGTAGGAAGATGCCCTTGAACCTGGAGATTTGGGACCCATGGCATGGGTACCACGCAGTATTACTTTAAAGGGTCTGCGTTTGCTCACTCAACCTCACCAATCCTCTCAGCCCCAAGAGTATCCAGCCTTATGTCTCATCCAGCTGTGGGTCTAGATATGGTCAATCCAGGTTGCATCAGTGCCCCTGAAAGGATTTTGTAAGAATTTCTCTCTCTTTCACTGTCTTTGTTTTATGGGGTTTTTTTTGTAAGGAATCTATTTTTATAATGGGGTTTAGCTGCTTTTCCCTGCTGTGTTTATGCCGCTTTACACCCTCTTGATTCACTTCCAGAGAGATATCAATACATAGGTTTTAAGACTCTTACTAGTCAGATATATTCTTGGGCGGTGAATAGGGGGTGTTGAGTCCAGTTCACTGAGCAGGGAGTAGGTCTTGTTTATTACATATTTGGCTTCTGGAAAGGTATCTGAGCTAAAGTCAAACCCTTGTTTTATGCAACACCCCGCCTCACCTTTCCCGTTAAGCAGCCATAGTGTGTTTTCTAAATGTGTGACTCTGTTCTGTTTTGGCATTCAGTTCAGGTGTAGCGATTTTCACATTCCCTCTATAAGTGATATCTTAGGATAAGTGTCCTTTTCTGTGTGACTTACTTCACTTAGAGTCATCGTCCCTAAATCCACTCATCATGCTGCTACTAGCCTTATGACACTGATTTCATGGCTGAGTGACATTCCATTGTGCATAAGTACCACTACGTCTTTATCCATTTTTCTCTTTCCTGGGATATTTAAGGTGTACCGAAGTGGAGGTTCTTGGAAACAGAGCAGCCCTAAACTTTGGGGTGCCTGTGTCTTTTTGATTTTTAGGTTTCCCGATTTCTACGCCCATGAGTGGAAGTGCCCTATGCTCTCTAAGCTGTGTCTATTACATATTACAGGACACAGCGTACACTTCTCCAGAGTGGCTGTTGGAATTTTCCATCCCGCCCATCAGCGTAGCAAGGCTCCCATGTCTCCATGGCCTGTCCTGCATTTCTGGTTTTTACACTTTTTTCAGCATGGCCCTTCTGACCGCTGGCAAGTGAGACTTCTTTGTAGCGCCGATTTGCCTTTCCGGCTTGCTTGGTTGGCCAAAAAGGGCGTATGCGTTTTTTCCTGGATATATTCAGGAAAAAACGCATACGCCCTTTTTGGCCAAGGGCATCATTGTCAACGCTTTGCCGCTTTTCATGTGCTTTCAAGGCGAGTCGAATCTACCTCATGAAATCTGTTTCCTGCAATTCTGCCTTGCTTTCAAATCCTCTTCGTTGCCTCCCCTCAATATATTTGTGGACGAGAGTTATCATTTATAACTCTGCAGGTTTGAGAATTGCAGTGCCCCTGAGCTCCATTTGTCAACTCGCTTTTTTGGGAGCTGGCCGCAAAAGCGCAGGATTGCTTCAGGCCCTTTCTGGTTCCGGGGGGCAGGCTGAGCCTGTGGTTCATTCTTCTTCCTGATGGGAAAATAGAGTGACCTGTGCCTGTCCCAACACCTAGAGCTAGTCTCTCATTGGTTCCCCCTCTTCCTGTTCATCCTCAGGACAAATTGCGAGCTGTATGAAACAGGAGGTCAACGGTGCTGATTGTCCACGTAGGGACATTGTTAGTGAAGCGGCTGGAATGGCGAACCCGAGCACAAGTAGAGGAGAAATGAGGGGCGTTTTAGAAACCTTTCCCGATCACTCGGTGTACCATCTTCTGGGTTTCCCAGGCATATTTTCGATGTAGGAAGATGCCCTTGAACCTGGAGATTTGGGACCCATGGCATGGGTACCACGCAGTATTACTTTAAAGGGTCTGCGTTTGCTCACCCAACCTCACCAATCCTCTCAGCCCCAAGAGTGTCAAGCCTTATGTCTCATCCAGCTGTGGGTCTAGATATGGTCAATCCAGGTTGCATCAGAGCCCCTGAACGGATTTTGTAAGAATTTCTCTCTCTTTCACTGTCTTTGTTTTATGGGGTTTTTTTTTAAGTAATCTATTTTTATAATGGGGTTTAGCTGCTTTTCCCTGCTGTGTTTATGCCGCTTTACACCCTCTTGATTCACTTCCAGAGAGATATCAATACATAGGTTTTAAGACTCTTACTAGTCAGATATATTCTTGGGTGGTGAATAGGGGGTGTTGAGTCCAGTTCACTGAGCAGGGAGTAGGTCTTGTTTATTACATATTTGGCTTCTGGAAAGGTATCTGAGCTAAAGTCAAACCCTTGTTTTATGCAACACCCCGCCTCACCTTTCCCGTTAAGCAGCCATAGTGTGTTTTCTAAATGTGTGACTCTGTTCTGTTTTGGAATTCAGTTCAGGTGTAGCGATTTTGACATTCCCTCTATAAGTGATATCTTAGGATAAGTGTCCTTTTCTGTGTGACTTACTTCACTTAGAGTCATCGTCCCTAAATCCACTCATCATGCTGCTACTAGCCTTATGACACTGATTTCATGGCTGAGTGACATTCCATTGTGCATAAGTACCACTACTTCTTTATCCATTTTTCTCTTTCCTGGGATATTTAAGGTGTACCGAAGTGGAGGTTCTTGGAAACAGAGCAGCCCTAAACTTTGGGGTGCCTGTGTCTTGTTGATTTTTAGGTTTCCCGATTTCTACGCCCATGAGTGGAAGTGCCCTATGCTCTCTCAGCTGTGTCTATTACATATTACAGGACACAGCGTACACTTCTCCAGAGTGGCTGTTGGAATTTTCCATCCCGCCCATCAGCGTAGCAAGGCTCCCATGTCTCCATGGCCTGTCCTGCATTTCTGGTTTTTACACTTTTTTCAGCATGGCCCTTCTGACCGCTGGCAAGCGAGACTTCTTTGTAGCGCCGATTTGCCTTTCTGGCCTGCTTGGTTGGCCAAAAAGGGCGTATGCGTTTTTTCCTGAATATATTCAGGAAAAAACGCATACGCCCTTTTTGGCCAAGGGCATCATTGTCAACGCTTTGCCGCTTTTCATGTGCTTTCAAGGTGAGTCGAATCTACCTCCTGAATTCTGTTTCCTGCAATTCTGCCTTGCTTTCAAATCCTCTTCGTTGCCTTCCCTCAATATATTTGTGGACGAGAGTTATCATTTATAACTCTGCAGGTTTGAGAATTGCAGTGCCCCTGAGCTCCATTTGTCAACTCGCTTTTTTGGGAGCTGGCCGCAAAAGCGCAGGATTGCTTCAGGCCCTATTCTGGTTCCGGGGGTCAGGCTGAGCCTGTGGTTCATTCTTCTTCCTGATGAGAAAATAGAGTGACCTGTGCCTGTCCCAACACCTAGAGCTAGTGTCTCATTGGTTCCCCTTCTTCCCGTTCATCCTCAGGACAAATTCCGAGCTGTACGAAACAGGAGGTCAACGGTGCTGATTCTCCAAGTAGGGAGATTGTTAGTGAAGCGACTGGAATGGCGAACCCGAGCACAAGGAGAGGAGAAATGAGGTGCGTTTTAGAAACCTTTCCCGATCACACGGTGTACCATCTTCTGGGTTTCCCAGGCATGTTTTCGATGTAGGAAGATGCCCTTGAACCTGGAGATTTGGGACCCATGGCTAGGGTACCACGCAGTATTACTTTAAAAGGTCTGCGTTTGCTCACCCAACCTGACCAATCCTCTCAGCCACAAGAGTGTCCAGCCTTATGTCTCATCCAGCTGTGGGTCTAGATATGGTCAATCCAGGTTGCATCAGAGCCCCTGAACGGATTTTGTAAGAATTTCTCTCTCTTTCACTGTCTTTGTTTTATGGGTTTTTTTTTTAAGTAATCTATTTTTATAATGGGGTTTAGCTGCTTTTTCCTGCTGTGTTTATGCCGCTTTACACCCTCTTGATTCACTTCCAGAGAGATATCAATACATAGGTTTTAAGACTCTTACTAGTCAGATATATTCTTGGGCGGTGAATAGGGTGCGTTGAGTCCAGTTGACTGAGCAGGGAGTAGGTCTTGTCTATTACATATTTGGCTTGTGGAACGGTATCTGAGCTAATTTCAAACCCTTGTTTTATGCATCGCCCCACCTCACCTTTCCCGTTAAGCAGCCATAGTGTGTTTTCTAAATGTGTGACTCTGTTCTGTTTTGGAATTCAGTTCAGGTGTAGCGATGTTGACATTCCCTCTCTAAGTGATATCTTAGGATAAGTGTCCTTTTCTGTGTGACTTACTTCACTTAGAGTCATCGTCCCTAAATCCACTCATCATGCTGGTACTAGCCTTATGACACTGGTTTCATGGCTGAGTGACATTCCATTGTGCATAAGTACCACAACTTCTTTATCCATTTTTCTCTTTCCTGGGATATCTAAGGTGTACCGAAGTGGAGGTTCTTGGAAACAGAGCAGCCCTAAACTTTGGGGTGCCTGTGTCTTGTTGATTTTTAGGTTTCCCGATTTCTACGCCCATGAGTGGAAGTGCCCTATGCTCTCTAAGCTGTGTTTATTACATGTTTCAGGACGCAGCGTACACTTCTCCAGAGTGGCTGTTGGCAATTTCCACCCCGCCCATCAGAGTAGCAAGGCTCCCATGTCTCCATGGCCTGTCCTGCATTTCTGGTTTTTACACTTTTTTCAGCATGGCCCTTTTGACCGCTGGCAAGCGAGACTTCTTTGTAGCGCCGATTTGCCTTTCCGGCTTGCTTGGTTGGCCAAAAAGGGCGTATGCGTTTTTTCCTGGATATATTCAGGAAAAAACGCATACGCCCTTTTTGGCCAAGGGCATCATTGTCAACGCTTTGCCGCTTTTCATGTGCTTTCAAGGCGAGTCGAATCTACCTCCTGAAATCTGTTTCCTGCAATTCTGCCTTGCTTTCAAATCCTCTTCGTTGCCTTCCCTCAATATATTTGTGGACGAGAGTTATCATTTATAAGTCTGCAGGTTTGTGAATTGCAGTGCCCCTGAGCTCCATTTGTCAACTCGCTTTTTTGGGAGCTAGCCGCAAAAGCGCAGGATTGCTTCACGCCCTATTCTGGTTCCGGGGGGCAGGCTAAGCCTGTGGTTCATTCTTCTTCCTGATGGGAAAATAGAGTGACCTGTGCCTGTCCCAACACCTAGAGCTAGTCTCTCATTGGTTCCCCCTCTTCCCGTTCATCCTCAGGACAAATTGCGAGCTGTAAGAAACAGGAGGTCAACGGTGCTGATTCTCCAAGTAGGGAGATTGTTAGTGAAGCGGCTGGAATGGCGAACCCGAGCACAAGGAGAGGAGAAATGAGGTGCGTTTTAGAAACCTTTCCCGATCACACGGTGTACCATCTTCTGGGTTTCCCAGGCATGTTTTCGATGTAGGAAGATGCCCTTGAACCTGGAGATTTGGGACCCATGGCATGGGTACCACGCAGTATTACTTTAAAGGGTCTGCGTTTGCTCACTCAACCTCACCAATCCTCTCAGCCCCAAGAGTGTCCAGCCTTATGTCTCATCCAGCTGTGGGTCTAGATATGGTCAATCCAGGTTGCATCAGAGCCCCTGAACGGATTTTGTAAGAATTTCTCTCTCTTTCACTGTCTTTGTTTTATGGGTTTTTTTTAAGTAATCTATTTTTACAATGGGGTTTAGCTGCTTTTCCCTGCTGTGTTTATGCCGCTTTACACCCTCTTGATTCACTTCCAGAGAGATATCAATACATAGGTTTTAAGACTCTTACTAGTCAGATGTATTCTTGGGCGGTGAATAGGGGGCGTTGAGTCCAGTTCACTGAGCAGGGAGTAGGTCTTGTCTGTTACATATTTGGCTTCTGGAACGGTATCTGAGCTAATTTCAAACCCTTGTTTTATGCACCGCCCCACCTCACCTTTCCCGTTAAGCAGCCATAGTGTGTTTTCTAAATGTGTGACTCTGTTCTGTTTTGGAATTCAGTTCAGGTGTAGCGATTTTGACATTCCCTCTATAAGTGATATCTTAGGATAAGTGTCCTTTTCTGTGTGACTTACTTCACTTAGAGTCATCGTCCCTAAATCCACTCATCATGCTGCTACTAGCCTTATGACACTGATTTCATGGCTGAGTGACATTCCATTGTGCATAAGTACCACTACTTCTTTATCCATTTTTCTCTTTCCTGGGATATTTAAGGTGTACCGAAGTGGAGGTTTTTGGAAACAGAGCAGCCCTAAACTTTGGGGTGCCTGTGTCTTGTTGATTTTTAGGTTTCCCGATTTCTACGCCCATGAGTGGAAGTGCCCTATGCTCTCTAAGCTGTGTCTATTACATATTACAGGACACAGCGTACACTTCTCCAGAGTGGCTGTTGGAAATTTCCATCCCGCCCATCAGCGTAGCAAGGCTCCCATGTCTCCATGGCCTGTCCTGCATTTCTGGTTTTTACACTTTTTTCAGCATGGCCCTTCTGACCGCTGGCAAGCGAGACTTCTTTGTAGCGCCGATTTGCCTTTCTGGCTTGCTTGGTTGGCCAAAAAGGGCGTATGCGTTTTTTCCTGAATATATTCAGGAAAAAACGCATACGCCCTTTTTGGCCAAGGGCATCATTGTCAACGCTTTGCCGCTTTTCATGTGCTTTCAAGGTGAGTCGAATCTACCTCCTGAATTCTGTTTCCTGCAATTCTGCCTTGCTTTCAAATCCTCTTCGTTGCCTTCCCTCAATATATTTGTGGACGAGAGTTATCATTTATAACTCTGCAGGTTTGAGAATTGCAGTGCCCCTGAGCTCCATTTGTCAACTCGCTTTTTTGGGAGCTGGCCGCAAAAGCGCAGGATTGCTTCAGGCCCTATTCTGGTTCCGGGGGTCAGGCTGAGCCTGTGGTTCATTCTTCTTCCTGATGAGAAAATAGAGTGACCTGTGCCTGTCCCAACACCTAGAGCTAGTCTCTCATTGGTTCCCCCTCTTCCTGTTCATCCTCAGGACAAATTGCGAGCTGTATGAAACAGGAGGTCAACGGTGCTGATTGTCCACGTAGGGACATTGTTAGTGAAGCGGCTGGAATGGCGAACCCGAGCACAAGGAGAGGAGAAATGAGGTGCGTTTTAGAAACCTTTCCCGATCACACGGTGTACCATCTTCTGGGTTTCCCAGGCATGTTTTCGATGTTGAAAGATGCCCTTGAATCTGGAGATTTTGGACCCATGGCATGGGTACCACGCAGTATTACTTTAAAGGGTCTGCGTTTGCTCACCCAACCTCACCAATCCTCTCAGCCCCAAGAGTGTCCAGCCTTATGTCTCATCCAGCTGTGGGTCTAGATATGGTCAATCCAGGTTGCATCAGAGCCCCTGAACGGATTTTGTAAGAATTTCTCTCTCTTTCACTGTCTTTGTTTAATGGGTTTTTTTTTAATGTAATCTATTTTTATAATGGGGTTTAGCTGCTTTTCCCTGCTGTGTTTATGCCGCTTTACACCCTCTTGATTCACTTCCAGAGAGATATCAATACATAGGTTTTAAGACTCTTACTAGTCAGATATATTCTTGGGCGGTGAATAGGGGGTGTTGAGTCCAGTTCACTGAGCAGGGAGTAGGTCTTGTTTATTACATATTTGGCTTCTGGAAAGGTATCTGAGCTAAAGTCAAACCCTTGTTTTATGCAACACCCCGCCTCACCTTTCCCGTTAAGCAGCCATAGTGTGTTTTCTAAATGTGTGACTCTGTTCTGTTTTGGAATTCAGTTCAGGTGTAGCGATTCTGACATTCCCTCTATAAGTGATATCTTAGGATAAGTGTCCTTTTCTGTGTGACTTACTTCACTTAGAGTCATCGTCCCTAAATCCACTCATCATGCTGCTACTAGCCTTATGACACTGATTTCATGGCTGAGTGACATTCCATTGTGCATAAGTACCACTACTTCTTTATCCATTTTTCTCTTTCCTGGGATATTTAAGGTGTACCGAAGTGGAGGTTCTTGGAAACAGAGCAGCCCTAAACTTTGGGGTGCCTGTGTCTTGTTGATTTTTAGGTTTCCCGATTTCTACGCCCATGAGTGGAAGTGCCCTATGCTCTCTAAGCTGTGTTTATTACATGTTTCAGGAAGCAGCGTACACTTCTCCAGAGTGGCTGTTGGCAATTTCCACCCCGCCCATCAGCGTAGCAAGGCTCCCATGTCTCCATGGCCTGTCCTGCATTTCTGGTTTTTACACTTTTTTCAGCATGGCCCTTCTGACCGCTGGCAAGCGAGACTTCTTTGTAGCGCCGATTTGCCTTTCTGGCTTGCTTGGTTGGCCAAAAAGGGCGTATGCGTTTTTTCCTGAATATATTCAGGAAAAAACGCATACGCCCTTTTTGGCCAAGGGCATCATTGTCAACCCTTTGCCGCTTTTCATGTGCTTTCAAGGTGAATCGAATCTACCTCCTGAATTCTGTTTCCTGCAATTCTGCCTTGCTTTCAAATCCTCTTCGTTGCCTTCCCTCAATATATTTGTGGACGAGAGTTATCATTTATAACTCTGCAGGTTTGAGAATTGCAGTGCCCCTGAGCTCCATTTGTCAACTCGCTTTTTTGGGAGCTGGCCGCAAAAGCGCAGGATTGCTTCAGGCCCTTTCTGGTTCCGGGGGGCAGGTTGAGCCTGTGGTTCATTCTTCTTCCTGATGGGAAAATAGAGTGACCTGTGCCTGTCCCAACACCTAGAGCTAGTCTCTCATTGGTTCCCCCTCTTCCCGTTCATCCTCAGGACAAATTGCGAGCTGTACGAAACAGGAGGTCAACGGTGCTGATTCTCCAAGTAGGGAGATTGTTAGTGAAGCGGCTGGAATGGCGAACCCGAGCACAAGTAGAGGAGAAATGAGGGGCGTTTTAAAAACCTTTCCCGATCACTCGGTGTACCATCTTCTGGGTTTCCCAGGCATGTTTTCGATGTAGGAAGATGCCCTTGAACCTGGAGATTTGGGACCCATGGCATGGGTACCACGCAGTATTACTTTAAAGGGTCTGCGTTTGCTCACCCAACCTCACCAATCCTCTCAGCCCCAAGAGTGTCCAGCCTTATGTCTCATCCAGCTGTGGGTCTAGATATGGTCAATCCAGGTTGCATCAGAGCCCCTGAACGGATTTTGTAAGAATTTCTCTCTCTTTCACTGTCTTTGTTTAATGGGTTTTTTTTTAATGTAATCTATTTTTATAATGGGGTTTAGCTGCTTTTCCCTGCTGTGTTTATGCCGCTTTACACCCTCTTGATTCACTTCCAGAGAGATATCAATACATAGGTTTTAAGACTCTTACTAGTCAGATATATTCTTGGGCGGTGAATAGGGGGCGTTGAGTCCAGTTCACTGAGCAGGGAGTAGGTCTTGTCTGTTACATATTTGGCTTCTGGAACGGTATCTGAGCTAATTTCAAACCCTTGTTTTATGCATCGCCCCACCTCACCTTTCCCGTTAAGCAGCCATAGTGTGTTTTCTAAATGTGTGACTCTGTTCTGTTTTGGAATTCAGTTCAGGTGTAGCGATTTTGACATTCCCTCTATAAGTGATATCTTAGGATAAGTGTCCTTTTCTGTGTGACTTACTTCACTTAGAGTCATCGTCCCTAAATCCACTCATCATGCTGCTACTAACCATATGACACTGATTTTATGCCTGAGTGATATTCCATTGTGCATAAGTACCACAACTTCTTTATCCATTTTTCTCTTTCCTGGGATATTTAAGGTGTACCGAAGTGGAGGTTCTTGGAAACAGAGCAGCCCTAAACTTTGGGGTGCCTGTGTCTTGTTGATTTTTAGGTTTCCCGATTTCTACGCCCATGAGTGGAAGTGCCCTATGCTCTCTAAGCTGTGTTTATTACATATTACAGGACGCAGCGTACACTTCTCCAGAGTGGCTGTTGGAATTTTCCATCCCGCCCATCAGCGTAGCAAGGCTCCCATGTCTCCATGGCCTGTCCTGCATTTCTGGTTTTTACACTTTTTTCAGCATGGCCCTTCTGACCGCTGGCAAGCGAGACTTCTTTGTAGCGCCGATTTGCCTTTCTGGCCTGCTTGGTTGGCCAAAAAGGGCGTATGCGTTTTTTCCTGAATATATTCAGGAAAAAACGCATACGCCCTTTTTGGCCAAGGGCATCATTGTCAACGCTTTGCCGCTTTTCATGTGCTTTCAAGGTGAGTCGAATCTACCTCCTGAATTCTGTTTCCTGCAATTCTGCCTTGCTTTCAAATCCTCTTCGTTGCCTTCCCTCAATATATTTGTGGACGAGAGTTATCATTTATAACTCTGCAGGTTTGAGAATTGCAGTGCCCCTGAGCTCCATTTGTCAACTCGCTTTTTTGGGAGCTGGCCGCAAAAGCGCAGGATTGCTTCAGGCCCTTTCTGGTTCCGGGGGGCAGGTTGAGCCTGTGGTTCATTCTTCTTCCTGATGGGAAAATAGAGTGACCTGTGCCTGTCCCAACACCTAGAGCTAGTCTCTCATTGGTTCCCCCTCTTCCCGTTCATCCTCAGGACAAATTGCGAGCTGTACGAAACAGGAGGTCAACGGTGCTGATTCTCCAAGTAGGGAGATTGTTAGTGAAGCGGCTGGAATGGCGAACCCGAGCACAAGTAGAGGAGAAATGAGGGGCGTTTTAGAAACCTTTCCCGATCACTCGGTGTACCATCTTCTGGGTTTCCCAGGCATGTTTTCGATGTAGGAAGATGCCCTTGAACGTGGAGATTTGGGACCCATGGCATGGGTACCACGCAGTATTACTTTAAAGGGTCTGCGTTTGCTCACCCAACCTCACCAATCCTCTCAGCCCCAAGAGTGTCCAGCCTTATGTCTCATCCAGCTGTGGGTCTAGATATGGTCAATCCAGGTTGCATCAGAGCCCCTGAACGGATTTTGTAAGAATTTCTCTCTCTTTCACTGTCTTTGTTTTATGGGTTTTTTTTTTAAGTAATCTATTTTTATAATGGGGTTTAGCTGCTTTTCCCTGCTGTGTTTATGCCGCTTTACACCCTCTTGATTCACTTCCAGAGAGATATCAATACATAGGTTTTAAGACTCTTACTAGTCAGATATATTCTTGGGCGGTGAATAGGGGGCGTTGAGTCCAGTTGACTGAGCAGGGAGTAGGTCTTGTCTATTACATATTTGGCTTGTGGAACGGTATCTGAGCTAATTTCAAACCCTTGTTTTATGCATCGCCCCACCTCACCTTTCCCGTTAAGCAGCCATAGTGTGTTTTCTAAATGTGTGACTCTGTTCTGTTTTGGAATTCAGTTCAGGTGTAGCGATGTTGACATTCCCTCTCTAAGTGATATCTTAGGATAAGTGTCCTTTTCTGTGTGACTTACTTCACTTAGAGTAATCGTCCCTAAATCCACTCATCATGCTGGTACTAGCCTTATGACACTGGTTTCATGGCTGAGTGACATTCCATTGTGCATAAGTACCACTACTTCTTTATCCATTTTTCTCTTTCCTGGGATATTTAAGGTGTACCGAAGTGGAGGTTTTTGGAAACAGAGCAGCCCTAAACTTTGGGGTGCCTGTGTCTTGTTGATTTTTAGGTTTCCCGATTTCTACGCCCATGAGTGGAAGTGCCCTATGCTCTCTAAGCTGTGTCTATTACATATTTCAGGACGCAGCGTACACTTCTCCAGAGTGGCTGTTGGCAATTTCCACCCCGCCCATCAGCGTAGCAAGGCTCCCATGTCTCCATGGCCTGTCCTGCATTTCTGGTTTTTACACTTTTTTCAGCATGTCCCTTTTGACCGCTGGCAAGTGAGACTTCTTTGTAGCGCCGATTTGCCTTTCCGGCTTGCTTGGTTGGCCAAAAAGGGCGTATGCGTTTTTTCCTGGATATATTCAGGAAAAAACGCATACGCCCTTTTTGGACAAGGGCATCATTGTCAACGCTTTGCCGCTTTTCATGTGCTTTCAAGGCGAGTCGAATCTACCTCATGAAATCTGTTTCCTGCAATTCTGCCTTGCTTTCAAATCCTCTTCGTTGCCTTCCCTCAATATATTTGTGGACGAGAGTTATCATTTATAACTCTGCAGGTTTGAGAATTGCAGCGCCCCTGAGCTCCATTTGTCAACTCGCTTTGTTGGGAGCTGGCCGCAAAAGCGCAGGATTGCTTCAGGCCCTTTCTGGTTCCGGGGGGCAGGTTGAGCCTGTGGTTCATTCTTCTTCCTGATGGGAAAATAGAGTGACCTGTGCCTGTCCCAACACCTAGAGCTAGTCTCTCATTAGTTCCCCCTCTTCCCGTTCATCCTCAGGACAAATTGCGAGCTGTACGAAACAGGAGGTCAACGGTGCTGATTGTCCACGTAGGGAGATTGTTAGTGAAGCGGCTGGAATGGCGAACCCGAGCACAAGGAGAGGAGAAATGAGGTGCGTTTTAGAAACCTTTCCCGATCACACGGTGTACCATCTTCTGGGTTTCCCAGGCATGTTTTCGATGTAGGAAGATGCCCTTGAACCTGGAGATTTGGGACCCACGACATGGGTACCACGCAGTATTACTTTAAAGGGTCTGCGTTTGCTCACCCAACCTCACCAATCCTCTCAGCCCCAAGAGTGTCCAGCCTTATGTCTCATCCAGCTGTGGGTCTAGATATGGTCAATCCAGGTTGCATCAGAGCCCCTGAACGGATTTTGTAAGAATTTCTCTCTCTTTCACTGTCTTTGTTTAATGGGGTTTATTTTAAGTAATCTATTTTTATAATGGGGTTTAGCTGCTTTTCCCTGCTGTGTTTATGCCGCTTTACACCCTCTTGATTCACTGCCAGAGAGATATCAATACATAGGTTTTAAGACTCTTACTAGTCAGATATATTCTTGGGCGGTGAATAGGGGACGTTGAATCCAGTTGACTGAGCAGGGAGTATGTCTTGTCTATTACATATTTGGCTTGTGGAACGGTATCTGAGCTAATTTCAAACCTTTGTTTTATGCATCGCCCCACCTCACCTTTCCCGTTAAGCAGCCATAGTGTGTTTTCTAAATGTGTGACTCTGTTCTGTTTTGGAATTCAGCTCAGGTGTAGCGATTTTGACATTCCCTCTATAAGTGATATCTTAGGATAAGTGTCCTTTTCTGTGTGACTTACTTCACTTAGAGTCATCGTCTCTAAATCCACTCATCATGCTGCTACTAGCCTTATGACACTGATTTCATGGCTGAGTGATATTCCATTGTGCATAAGTACCACAACTTCTTTATCCATTTTTCTCTTTCCTGGGATATCTAAGGTGTACCGAAGTGGAGGTTCTTGGAAACAGAGCAGCCCTAAACTTTGGGGTGCCTGTGTCTTGTTGATTTTTAGGTTTCCCGATTTCTACGCCCATGAGTGGAAGTGCCCTATGCTCTCTAAGCTGTGTTTATTACATGTTTCAGGACGCAGCGTACACTTCTCCAGAGTGGCTGTTGGCAATTTCCACCCCGCCCATCAGCGTAGCAAGGCTCCCATGTCTCCATGGCCTGTCCTGCATTTCTGGTTTTTACACTTTTTTCAGCATGGCCCTTTTGACCACTGGCAAGCGAGACTTCTTTGTAGCGCCGATTTGCCTTTCCGGCTTGCTTGGTTGGCCAAAAAGGGCGTATGCGTTTTTTCCTGGATATATTCAGGAAAAAACTCATACGCCCTTTTTGGCCAAGGGCATCATTGTCAACGCTTTGCCGCTTTTCATGTGCTTTCAAGGCGAGTCGAATCTACCTCATGAAATCTGTTTCCTGCAATTCTGCCTTGCTTTCAAATCCTCTTCGTTGCCTTCCCTCAATATATTTGTGCGCGAGAGTTATCATTTATAACTCTGCAGGTTTGAGAATTGCAGTGCCCCTGAGCTCCATTTGTCAACTCGCTTTTTTGGGAGCTGGCCGCAAAAGCGCAGGATTGCTTCAGGCCCTTTCT
The DNA here is from genome assembly GCF_028564815.1 of Eubalaena glacialis. Taxonomy (NCBI): domain Eukaryota; kingdom Metazoa; phylum Chordata; class Mammalia; order Artiodactyla; family Balaenidae; genus Eubalaena; species Eubalaena glacialis. The sequence goes on from NC_083716.1 coordinate 71,223,899, forward strand.
GGTTCCGGGGGGCAGGTTGAGCCTGTGGTTCATTCTTCTTCCTGATGGGAAAATAGAGTGACCTGTGCCTGTCCCAACACCTAGAGCTAGTCTCTCATTGGTTCCCCCTCTTCCCGTTCATCCTCAGGACAAATTGCGAGCTGTACGAAACAGGAGGTCAACGGTGCTGATTCTCCAAGTAGGGAGATTGTTAGTGAAGCGGCTGGAATGGCGAACCCGAGCACAAGTAGAGGAGAAATGAGGGGCGTTTTAGAAACCTTTCCCGATCACTCGGTGTACCATCTTCTGGGTTTCCCAGGCATATTTTCGATGTAGGAAGATGCCCTTGAACCTGGAGATTTGGGACCCATGGCATGGGTACCACGCAGTATTACTTTAAAGGGTCTGCGTTTGCTCACCCAACCTCACCAATCCTCTCAGCCCCAAGAGTGTCAAGCCTTATGTCTCATCCAGCTGTGGGTCTAGATATGGTCAATCCAGGTTGCATCAGAGCCCCTGAACGGATTTTGTAAGAATTTCTCTCTCTTTCACTGTCTTTGTTTTATGGGTTTTTTTTTTAAGTAATCTATTTTTATAATGGGGTTTAGCTGCTTTTCCCTGCTGTGTTTATGCCGCTTTACACCCTCTTGATTCACTTCCAGAGAGATATCAATACATAGGTTTTAAGACTCTTACTAGTCAGATATATTCTTGGGCGGTGAATAGGGGGCGTTGAGTCCAGTTGACTGAGCAGGGAGTAGGTCTTGTCTATTACATATTTGGCTTGTGGAACGGTATCTGAGCTAATTTCAAACCCTTGTTTTATGCATCGCCCCACCTCACCTTTCCCGTTAAGCAGCCATAGTGTGTTTTCTAAATGTGTGACTCTGTTCTGTTTTGGAATTCAGTTCAGGTGTAGCGATGTTGACATTCCCTCTCTAAGTGATATCTTAGGATAAGTGTCCTTTTCTGTGTGACTTACTTCACTTAGAGTCATCGTCCCTAAATCCACTCATCATGCTGGTACTAGCCTTATGACACTGGTTTCATGGCTGAGTGACATTCCATTGTGCATAAGTACCACAACTTCTTTATCCATTTTTCTCTTTCCTGGGATATCTAAGGTGTACCGAAGTGGAGGTTCTTGGAAACAGAGCAGCCCTAAACTTTGGGGTGCCTGTGTCTTGTTGATTTTTAGGTTTCCCGATTTCTACGCCCATGAGTGGAAGTGCCCTATGCTCTCTAAGCTGTGTTTATTACATGTTTCAGGACGCAGCGTACACTTCTCCAGAGTGGCTGTTGGCAATTTCCACCCCGCCCATCAGAGTAGCAAGGCTCCCATGTCTCCATGGCCTGTCCTGCATTTCTGGTTTTTACACTTTTTTCAGCATGGCCCTTTTGACCGCTGGCAAGCGAGACTTCTTTGTAGCGCCGATTTGCCTTTCCGGCTTGCTTGGTTGGCCAAAAAGGGCGTATGCGTTTTTTCCTGGATATATTCAGGAAAAAACGCATACGCCCTTTTTGGCCAAGGGCATCATTGTCAACGCTTTGCCGCTTTTCATGTGCTTTCAAGGCGAGTCGAATCTACCTCCTGAAATCTGTTTCCTGCAATTCTGCCTTGCTTTCAAATCCTCTTCGTTGCCTTCCCTCAATATATTTGTGGACGAGAGTTATCATTTATAAGTCTGCAGGTTTGTGAATTGCAGTGCCCCTGAGCTCCATTTGTCAACTCGCTTTTTTGGGAGCTAGCCGCAAAAGCGCAGGATTGCTTCAGGCCCTATTCTGGTTCCGGGGGGCAGGCTAAGCCTGTGGTTCATTCTTCTTCCTGATGGGAAAATAGAGTGACCTGTGCCTGTCCCAACACCTAGAGCTAGTCTCTCATTGGTTCCCCCTCTTCCCGTTCATCCTCAGGACAAATTGCGAGCTGTAAGAAACAGGAGGTCAACGGTGCTGATTCTCCAAGTAGGGACATTGTTAGTGAAGCGGCTGGAATGGCGAACCCGAGCACAAGGAGAGGAGAAATGAGGTGCGTTTTAGAAACCTTTCCCGATCACACGGTGTACCATCTTCTGGGTTTCCCAGGCATGTTTTCGATGTAGGAAGATGCCCTTGAACCTGGAGATTTGGGACCCATGGCATGGGTACCACGCAGTATTACTTTAAAGGGTCTGCGTTTGCTCACTCAACCTCACCAATCCTCTCAGCCCCAAGAGTGTCCAGCCTTATGTCTCATCCAGCTGTGGGTCTAGATATGGTCAATCCAGGTTGCATCAGAGCCCCTGAACGGATTTTGTAAGAATTTCTCTCTCTTTCACTGTCTTTGTTTTATGGGTTTTTTTTAAGTAATCTATTTTTACAATGGGGTTTAGCTGCTTTTCCCTGCTGTGTTTATGCCGCTTTACACCCTCTTGATTCACTTCCAGAGAGATATCAATACATAGGTTTTAAGACTCTTACTAGTCAGATGTATTCTTGGGCGGTGAATAGGGGGCGTTGAGTCCAGTTCACTGAGCAGGGAGTAGGTCTTGTCTGTTACATATTTGGCTTCTGGAACGGTATCTGAGCTAATTTCAAACCCTTGTTTTATGCATCGCCCCACCTCACCTTTCCCGTTAAGCAGCCATAGTGTGTTTTCTAAATGTGTGACTCTGTTCTGTTTTGGAATTCAGTTCAGGTGTAGCGATTTTGACATTCCCTCTATAAGTGATATCTTAGGATAAGTGTCCTTTTCTGTGTGACTTACTTCACTTAGAGTCATCGTCCCTAAATCCACTCATCATGCTGCTACTAGCCTTATGACACTGATTTCATGGCTGAGTGACATTCCATTGTGCATAAGTACCACTACTTCTTTATCCATTTTTCTCTTTCCTGGGATATTTAAGGTGTACCGAAGTGGAGGTTTTTGGAAACAGAGCAGCCCTAAACTTTGGGGTGCCTGTGTCTTGTTGATTTTTAGGTTTCCCGATTTCTACGCCCATGAGTGGAAGTGCCCTATGCTCTCTAAGCTGTGTCTATTACATATTACAGGACACAGCGTACACTTCTCCAGAGTGGCTGTTGGAAATTTCCATCCCGCCCATCAGCGTAGCAAGGCTCCCATGTCTCCATGGCCTGTCCTGCATTTCTGGTTTTTACACTTTTTTCAGCATGGCCCTTCTGACCGCTGGCAAGCGAGACTTCTTTGTAGCGCCGATTTGCCTTTCTGGCTTGCTTGGTTGGCCAAAAAGGGCGTATGCGTTTTTTCCTGAATATATTCAGGAAAAAACGCATACGCCCTTTTTGGCCAAGGGCATCATTGTCAACGCTTTGCCGCTTTTCATGTGCTTTCAAGGTGAGTCGAATCTACCTCCTGAATTCTGTTTCCTGCAATTCTGCCTTGCTTTCAAATCCTCTTCGTTGCCTTCCCTCAATATATTTGTGGACGAGAGTTATCATTTATAACTCTGCAGGTTTGAGAATTGCAGTGCCCCTGAGCTCCATTTGTCAACTCGCTTTTTTGGGAGCTGGCCGAAAAAGCGCAGGATTGCTTCAGGCCCTATTCTGGTTCCGGGGGTCAGGCTGAGCCTGTGGTTCATTCTTCTTCCTGATGAGAAAATAGAGTGACCTGTGCCTGTCCCAACACCTAGAGCTAGTCTCTCATTGGTTCCCCCTCTTCCTGTTCATCCTCAGGACAAATTGCGAGCTGTATGAAACAGGAGGTCAACGGTGCTGATTGTCCACGTAGGGACATTGTTAGTGAAGCGGCTGGAATGGCGAACCCGAGCACAAGGAGAGGAGAAATGAGGTGCGTTTTAGAAACCTTTCCCGATCACACGGTGTACCATCTTCTGGGTTTCCCAGGCATGTTTTCGATGTTGAAAGATGCCCTTGAATCTGGAGATTTTGGACCCATGGCATGGGTACCACGCAGTATTACTTTAAAGGGTCTGCGTTTGCTCACCCAACCTCACCAATCCTCTCAGCCCCAAGAGTGTCCAGCCTTATGTCTCATCCAGCTGTGGGTCTAGATATGGTCAATCCAGGTTGCATCAGAGCCCCTGAACGGATTTTGTAAGAATTTCTCTCTCTTTCACTGTCTTTGTTTAATGGGTTTTTTTTTAATGTAATCTATTTTTATAATGGGGTTTAGCTGCTTTTCCCTGCTGTGTTTATGCCGCTTTACACCCTCTTGATTCACTTCCAGAGAGATATCAATACATAGGTTTTAGGACTCTTACTAGTCAGATATATTCTTGGGCGGTGAATAGGGGGTGTTGAGTCCAGTTCACTGAGCAGGGAGTAGGTCTTGTTTATTACATATTTGGCTTCTGGAAAGGTATCTGAGCTAAAGTCAAACCCTTGTTTTATGCAACACCCCGCCTCACCTTTCCCGTTAAGCAGCCATAGTGTGTTTTCTAAATGTGTGACTCTGTTCTGTTTTGGAATTCAGTTCAGGTGTAGCGATTCTGACATTCCCTCTATAAGTGATATCTTAGGATAAGTGTCCTTTTCTGTGTGACTTACTTCACTTAGAGTCATCGTCCCTAAATCCACTCATCATGCTGCTACTAGCCTTATGACACTGATTTCATGGCTGAGTGACATTCCATTGTGCATAAGTACCACTACTTCTTTATCCATTTTTCTCTTTCCTGGGATATTTAAGGTGTACCGAAGTGGAGGTTCTTGGAAACAGAGCAGCCCTAAACTTTGGGGTGCCTGTGTCTTGTTGATTTTTAGGTTTCCCGATTTCTACGCCCATGAGTGGAAGTGCCCTATGCTCTCTAAGCTGTGTTTATTACATGTTTCAGGAAGCAGCGTACACTTCTCCAGAGTGGCTGTTGGCAATTTCCACCCCGCCCATCAGCGTAGCAAGGCTCCCATGTCTCCATGGCCTGTCCTGCATTTCTGGTTTTTACACTTTTTTCAGCATGGCCCTTCTGACCGCTGGCAAGCGAGACTTCTTTGTAGCGCCGATTTGCCTTTCTGGCTTGCTTGGTTGGCCAAAAAGGGCGTATGCGTTTTTTCCTGAATATATTCAGGAAAAAACGCATACGCCCTTTTTGGCCAAGGGCATCATTGTCAACCCTTTGCCGCTTTTCATGTGCTTTCAAGGTGAATCGAATCTACCTCCTGAATTCTGTTTCCTGCAATTCTGCCTTGCTTTCAAATCCTCTTCGTTGCCTTCCCTCAATATATTTGTGGACGAGAGTTATCATTTATAACTCTGCAGGTTTGAGAATTGCAGTGCCCCTGAGCTCCATTTGTCAACTCGCTTTTTTGGGAGCTGGCCGCAAAAGCGCAGGATTGCTTCAGGCCCTTTCTGGTTCCGGGGGGCAGGTTGAGCCTGTGGTTCATTCTTCTTCCTGATGGGAAAATAGAGTGACCTGTGCCTGTCCCAACACCTAGAGCTAGTCTCTCATTGGTTCCCCCTCTTCCCGTTCATCCTCAGGACAAATTGCGAGCTGTACGAAACAGGAGGTCAACGGTGCTGATTCTCCAAGTAGGGAGATTGTTAGTGAAGCGGCTGGAATGGCGAACCCGAGCACAAGTAGAGGAGAAATGAGGGGCGTTTTAAAAACCTTTCCCGATCACTCGGTGTACCATCTTCTGGGTTTCCCAGGCATGTTTTCGATGTAGGAAGATGCCCTTGAACCTGGAGATTTGGGACCCATGGCATGGGTACCACGCAGTATTACTTTAAAGGGTCTGCGTTTGCTCACCCAACCTCACCAATCCTCTCAGCCCCAAGAGTGTCCAGCCTTATGTCTCATCCAGCTGTGGGTCTAGATATGGTCAATCCAGGTTGCATCAGAGCCCCTGAACGGATTTTGTAAGAATTTCTCTCTCTTTCACTGTCTTTGTTTAATGGGTTTTTTTTTAATGTAATCTATTTTTATAATGGGGTTTAGCTGCTTTTCCCTGCTGTGTTTATGCCGCTTTACACCCTCTTGATTCACTTCCAGAGAGATATCAATACATAGGTTTTAAGACTCTTACTAGTCAGATATATTCTTGGGCGGTGAATAGGGGGCGTTGAGTCCAGTTCACTGAGCAGGGAGTAGGTCTTGTCTGTTACATATTTGGCTTCTGGAACGGTATCTGAGCTAAAGTCAAACCCTTGTTTTATGCATCACCCCGCCTCACCTTTCCCGTTAAGCAGCCATAGTGTGTTTTCTAAATGTGTGACTCTGTTCTGTTTTGGAATTCAGTTCAGGTGTAGCGATTTTGACATTCCCTCTCTAAGTGATATCTTAGGATAAGTGTCCTTTTCTGTGTGACTTACTTCACTTAGAGTAATCGTCCCTAAATCCACTCATCATGCTGGTACTAGACTTATGACACTGGTTTCATGACTGAGTGACATTCCATTGTGCATAAGTACCACTACTTCTTTATCCATTTTTCTCTTTCCTGGGATATTTAAGGTGTACCGAAGTGGAGGTTTTTGGAAACAGAGCAGCCCTAAACTTTGGGGTGCCTGTGTCTTGTTGATTTTTAGGTTTCCCGATTTCTACGCCCATGAGTGGAAGTGCCCTATGCTCTCTAAGCTGTGTCTATTACATATTACAGGACACAGCGTACACTTCTCCAGAGTGGCTGTTGGCAATTTCCATCCCGCCCATCAGCGTAGCAAGGCTCCCATGTCTCCATGGCCTGTCCTGCATTTCTGGTTTTTACACTTTTTTCAGCATGGCCCTTCTGACCGCTGGCAAGCGAGACTTCTTTGTAGCGCCGATTTGCCTTTCTGGCTTGCTTGGTTGGCCAAAAAGGGCGTATGCGTTTTTTCCTGAATATATTCAGGAAAAAACGCATACGCCGTTTTTGGCCAAGGGCATCATTGTCAACGCTTTGCCGCTTTTCATGTGCTTTCAAGGTGAGTCGAATCTACCTCCAGAATTCTGTTTCCTGCAATTCTGCTTTGCTTTCAAATCCTCTTCGTTGCCTTCCCTCAATATATTTGTGGACGAGAGTTATCATTTATAACTCTGCAGGTTTGTGCATTGCAGTGCCCCTGAGCTCCATTTGTCAACTCGCTTTTTTGGGAGCTGGCCGAAAAAGCGCAGGATTGCTTCAGGCCCTATTCTGGTTCCGGGGAGCAGGCTAAGCCTGTGGTTCATTCTTCTTCCTGATGGGAAAATAGAGTGACCTGTGCCTGTCCCAACACCTAGAGTTAGTCTCTAATTGGTTCCCCCTCTTCCCGTTCATCCTCAGGACAAATTGCGAGCTGTACGAAACAGGAGGTCAACGGTGCTGATTGTCCACGTAGGGAGATTGTTAGTGAAGCGGCTGGAATGGCGAACCCGAGCACAAGGAGAGGAGAAATGAGGTGCGTTTTAGAAACCTTTCCCGATCACACGGTGTACCATCTTCTGGGTTTCCCAGGCATGTTTTCGATGTAGGAAGATGCCCTTGAACCTGGAGATTTGGGACCCATGGCATGGGTACCACGCAGTATTACTTTAAAGGGTCTGCGTTTGCTCACCCAACCTCACCAATCCTCTCAGCCCCAAGAGTGTCCAGCCTTATGTCTCATCCAGCTGTGGGTCTAGATATGGTCAATCCAGGTTGCATCAGAGCCCCTGAACGGATTTTGTAAGAATTTCTCTCTCTTTCACTGTCTTTGTTTAATGGGGTTTATTTTAAGTAATCTATTTTTATAATGGGGTTTAGCTGCTTTTCCCTGCTGTGTTTATGCCGCTTTACACCCTCTTGATTCACTTCCAGAGAGATATCAATACATAGGTTTTAAGACTCTTACTAATCAGATATATTCTTGGGCGGTGAATAGGGGGCGTTGAGTCCAGTTGACTGAGCAGGGAGTAGGTCTTGTCTATTACATATTTGGCTTGTGGAACGGTATCTGAGCTAATTTCAAACCCTTTTTTTATACATCGCCCCACCTCACCTTTCCCGTTAAACAGCCATAGTGTGTTTTCTAAATGTGTGACTCTGTTCTGTTTTGGAATTCAGCTCAGGTGTAGCGATTTTGACATTCCCTCTATAAGTGATATCTTAGGATAAGTGTCCTTTTCTGTGTGACTTACTTCACTTAGAGTCATCGTCTCTAAATCCACTCATCATGCTGCTACTAGCCTTATGACACTGATTTCATGGCTGAGTGATATTCCATTGTGCATAAGTACCACAACTTCTTTATCCATTTTTCTCTTTCCTGGGATATCTAAGGTGTACCGAAGTGGAGGTTCTTGGAAACAGAGCAGCCCTAAACTTTGGGGTGCCTGTGTCTTGTTGATTTTTAGGTTTCCCGATTTCTACGCCCATGAGTGGAAGTGCCCTATGCTCTCTAAGCTGTGTTTATTACATGTTTCAGGACGCAGCGTACACTTCTCCAGAGTGGCTGTTGGCAATTTCCACCCCGCCCATCAGCGTAGCAAGGCTCCCATGTCTCCATGGCCTGTCCTGCATTTCTGGTTTTTACACTTTTTTCAGCATGGCCCTTTTGACCGCTGGCAAGTGAGACTTCTTTGTAGCGCCGATTTGCCTTTCCGGCTTGCTTGGTTGGCCAAAAAGGGCGTATGCGTTTTTTCCTGGATATATTCAGGAAAAAACGCATACGCCCTTTTTGGCCAAGGGCATCATTGTCAACGCTTTGCCGCTTTTCATGTGCTTTCAAGGCGAGTCGAATCTACCTCATGAAATCTGTTTCCTGCAATTCTGCCTTGCTTTCAAATCCTCTTCGTTGCCTTCCCTCAATATATTTGTGGACGAGAGTTCTCATTTATAACTCTGCAGGTTTGAGAATTGCAGTGCCCCTGAGCTCCATTTGTCAACTCGCTTTGTTGGGAGCTGGCCGCAAAAGCGCAGGATTGCTTCAGGCCCTTTCTGGTTCCGGGGGGCAGGTTGAGCCTGTGGTTCATTCTTCTTCCTGATGGGAAAATAGAGTGACCTGTGCCTGTCCCAACACCTAGAGCTAGTCTCTCATTGGTTCCCCCTCTTCCCGTTCATCCTCAGGACAAATTGCGAGCTGTACGAAACAGGAGGTCAACGGTGCTGATTCTCCAAGTAGGGAGATTGTTAGTGAAGCGGCTGGAATGGCGAACCCGAGCACAAGTAGAGGAGAAATGAGGGGCGTTTTAGAAACCTTTCCCGATCACTCGGTGTACCATCTTCTGGGTTTCCCAGGCATATTTTCGATGTAGGAAGATGCCCTTGAACCTGGAGATTTGGGACCCATGGCATGGGTACCACGCAGTATTACTTTAAAGGGTCTGCGTTTGCTCACCCAACCTCACCAATCCTCTCAGCCCCAAGAGTGTCAAGCCTTATGTCTCATCCAGCTGTGGGTCTAGATATGGTCAATCCAGGTTGCATCAGAGGCCCTGAACGGATTTTGTAAGAATTTCTCTCTCTTTCACTGTCTTTGTTTTATGGGTTTTTTTTTAAGTAATCTATTTTTATAATGGGGTTTAGCTGCTTTTCCCTGCTGTGTTTATGCCGCTTTACACCCTCTTGATTCACTTCCAGAGAGATATCAATACATAGGTTTTAAGACTCTTACTAGTCAGATATATTCTTGGGCGGTGAAGAGGGGGCGTTGAGTCCAGTTGACTGAGCAGGGAGTAGGTCTTGTCTATTACCTATTTGGCTTGTGGAACGGTATCTGAGCTAATTTCAAACCCTTGTTTTATGCATCGCCCCACCTCACCTTTCCCGTTAAGCAGCCATAGTGTGTTTTCTAAATGTGTGACTCTGTTCTGTTTTGGAATTCAGTTCAGGTGTAGCGATGTTGACATTCCCTCTCTAAGTGATATCTTAGGATAAGTGTCCTTTTCTGTGTGACTTACTTCACTTAGAGTCATCGTCCCTAAATCCACTCATCATGCTGGTACTAGCCTTATGACACTGGTTTCATGGCTGAGTGACATTCCATTGTGCATAAGTATCACTACTTCTTTATCCATTTTTCTCTTTCCTGGGATATTTAAGGTGTACCGAAGTGGAGGTTTTTGGAAACAGAGCAGCCCTAAACTTTGGGGTGCCTGTGTCTTGTTGATTTTTAGGTTTCCCGATTTCTACGCCCATGAGTGGAAGTGCCCTATGCTCTCTAAGCTGTGTCTATTACATATTACAGGACACAGCGTACACTTCTCCAGAGTGGCTGTTGGCAATTTCCATCCCGCCCATCAGCGTAGCAAGGCTCCCATGTCTCCATGGCCTGTCCTGCATTTCTGGTTTTTACACTTTTTTCAGCATGGCCCTTCTGACCGCTGGCAAGCGAGACTTCTTTGTAGCGCCGATTTGCCTTTCTGGCTTGCTTGGTTGGCCAAAAAGGGCGTATGCGTTTTTTCCTGAATATATTCAGGAAAAAACGCATACGCCGTTTTTGGCCAAGGGCATCATTGTCAACGCTTTGCCGCTTTTCATGTGCTTTCAAGGTGAGTCGAATCTACCTCCAGAATTCTGTTTCCTGCAATTCTGCTTTGCTTTCAAATCCTCTTCGTTGCCTTCCCTCAATATATTTGTGGACGAGAGTTATCATTTATAACTCTGCAGGTTTGTGCATTGCAGTGCCCCTGAGCTCCATTTGTCAACTCGCTTTTTTGGGAGCTGGCCGAAAAAGCGCAGGATTGCTTCAGGCCCTATTCTGGTTCCGGGGAGCAGGCTAAGCCTGTGGTTCATTCTTCTTCCTGATGGGAAAATAGAGTGACCTGTGCCTGTCCCAACACCTAGAGTTAGTCTCTAATTGGTTCCCCCTCTTCCCGTTCATCCTCAGGACAAATTGCGAGCTGTACGAAACAGGAGGTCAACGGTGCTGATTCTCCAAGTAGGGAGATTGTTAGTGAAGCGGCTGGAATGGCGAACCCGAGCACAAGGAGAGGAGAAATGAGGTGCGTTTTAGAAACCTTTCCCGATCACACGGTGTACCATCTTCTGGGTTTCCCAGGCATGTTTTCGATGTAGGAAGATGCCCTTGAACCTGGAGATTTGGGACCCATGGCATGGGTACCACGCAGTATTACTTTAAAGGGTCTGCGTTTGCTCACCCAACCTCACCAATCCTCTCAGCCCCAAGAGTGTCCAGCCTTATGTCTCATCCAGCTGTGGGTCTAGATATGGTCAATCCAGGTTGCATCAGAGCCCCTGAACGGATTTTGTAAGAATTTCTCTCTCTTTCACTGTCTTTGTTTAATGGGTTTTTTTTTTAATGTAATCTATTTTTATAATGGGGTTTAGCTGCTTTTCCCTGCTGTGTTTATGCCGCTTTACACCCTCTTGATTCACTTCCAGAGAGATATCAATACATAGGTTTTAAGACTCTTACTAGTCAGATATATTCTTGGGCGGTGAATAGGGGGCGTTGAGTCCAGTTCACTGAGCAGGGAGTAGGTCTTGTCTGTTACATATTTGGCTTCTGGAACGGTATCTGAGCTAATTTCAAACCCTTGTTTTATGCATCGCCCCACCTCACCTTTCCCGTTAAGCAGCCATAGTGTGTTTTCTAAATGTGTGACTCTGTTCTGTTTTGGAATTCAGTTCAGGTGTAGCGATTTTGACATTCCCTCTATAAGTGATATCTTAGGATAAGTGTCCTTTTCTGTGTGACTTACTTCACTTAGAGTCATCGTCCCTAAATCCACTCATCATGCTGCTACTAACCATATGACACTGATTTTATGCCTGAGTGATATTCCATTGTGCATAAGTACCACTACTTCTTTATCCATTTTTCTCTTTCCTGGGATATTTAAGGTGTACCGAAGTGGAGGTTCTTGGAAACAGAGCAGCCCTAAACTTTGGGGTGCCTGTGTCTTGTTGATTTTTAGGTTTCCCGATTTCTACGCCCATGAGTGGAAGTGCCCTATGCTCTCTAAGCTGTGTTTATTACATGTTTCAGGACGCAGCGTACACTTCTCCAGAGTGGCTGTTGGCAATTTCCACCCCGCCCATCAGCGTAGCAAGGCTCCCATGTCTCCATGGCCTGTCCTGCATTTCTGGTTTTTACACTTTTTTCAGCATGGCCCTTTTGACCGCTGGCAAGTGAGACTTCTTTGTAGCGCCGATTTGCCTTTCCGGCTTGCTTGGTTGGCCAAAAAGGGCGTATGCGTTTTTTCCTGGATATATTCAGGAAAAAACGCATACGCCCTTTTTGGCCAAGGGCATCATTGTCAAGGCTTTGCCGCTTTTCATGTGCTTTCAAGGCGAGTCGAATCTACCTCCTGAAATCTGTTTCCTGCAATTCTGCCTTGCTTTCAAATCCTCTTCGTTGCCTTCCCTCAATATATTTGTGGACGAGAGTTATCATTTATAAGTCTGCAGGTTTGTGAATTGCAGTGCCCCTGAGCTCCATTTGTCAACTCGCTTTTTTGGGAGCTAGCCGCAAAAGCGCAGGATTGCTTCAGGCCCTATTCTGGTTCCGGGGGGCAGGCTAAGCCTGTGGTTCATTCTTCTTCCTGATGGGAAAATAGAGTGACCTGTGCCTGTCCCAACACCTAGAGCTAGTCTCTCATTGGTTCCCCCTCTTCCCGTTCATCCTCAGGACAAATTGCGAGCTGTAAGAAACAGGAGGTCAACGGTGCTGATTCTCCAAGTAGGGAGATTGTTAGTGAAGCGGCTGGAATGGCGAACCCGAGCACAAGGAGAGGAGAAATGAGGTGCGTTTTAGAAACCTTTCCCGATCACACGGTGTACCATCTTCTGGGTTTCCCAGGCATGTTTTCGATGTAGGAAGATGCCCTTGAACCTGGAGATTTGGGACCCATGGCATGGGTACCACGCAGTATTACTTTAAAGGGTCTGCGTTTGCTCACCCAACCTGACCAATCCTCTCGGCCCCAAGAGTGTCCAGCCTTATGTCTCATCCAGCTGTGGGTCTAGATATGGTCAATCCAGGTTGCATCAGAGCCCCTGAACGGATTTTGTAAGAATTTCTCTCTCTTTCACTGTCTTTGTTTTATGGGTTTTTTTTAAGTAATCTATTTTTACAATGGGGTTTAGCTGCTTTTCCCTGCTGTGTTTATGCCGCTTTACACCCTCTTGATTCACTTCCAGAGAGATATCAATACATAGGTTTTAAGACTCTTACTAGTCAGATATATTCTTGGGCAGTGAATAGGGGACGTTGAGTCCAGTTCACTGAGCAGGGAGTAGGTCTTGTCTGTTACATATTTGGCTTGTGGAACGGTATCTGAGCTAATTTCAAACCCTTGTTTTATGCATCGCCCCACCTCACCTTTCCCGTTAAGCAGCCATAGTGTGTTTTCTAAATGTGTGACTCTGTTCTGTTTTGGAATTCAGTTCAGGTGTAGCGATTTTGACATTCCCTCTATAAGTGATATCTTAGGATAAGTGTCCTTTTCTGTGTGACTTACTTCACTTAGAGTCATCGTCCCTAAATCCACTCATCATGCTGGTACTAGCCTTATGACACTGGTTTCATGGCTGAGTGACATTCCATTGTGCATAAGTACCACTACTTCTTTATCCATTTTTCTCTTTCCTGGGATATTTAAGGTGTACCGAAGTGGAGGTTTTTGGAAACAGAGCAGCCCTAAACTTTGGGGTGCCTGTGTCTTGTTGATTTTTAGGTTTCCCGATTTCTACGCCCATGAGTGGAAGTGCCCTATGCTCTCTAAGCTGTGTCTATTACATATTACAGGACACAGCGTACACTTCTCCAGAGTGGCTGTTGGAAATTTCCATCCCGCCCATCAGCGTAGCAAGGCTCCCATGTCTCCATGGCCTGTCCTGCATTTCTGGTTTTTACACTTTTTTCAGCATGGCCCTTCTGACCGCTGGCAAGCGAGACTTCTTTGGAGGGCCGATTTGCCTTTCTGGCTTGCTTGGTTGGCCAAAAAGGGCGTATGCGTTTTTTCCTGAATATATTCAGGAAAAAACGCATACGCCGTTTTTGGCCAAGGGCATCATTGTCAACGCTTTGCCGCTTTTCATGTGCTTTCAAGGTGAGTCGAATCTACCTCCAGAATTCTGTTTCCTGCAATTCTGCTTTGCTTTCAAATCCTCTTCGTTGCCTTCCCTCAATATATTTGTGGACGAGAGTTATCATTTATAACTCTGCAGGTTTGTGCATTGCAGTGCCCCTGAGCTCCATTTGTTAACTCGCTTTTTTGGAAGCTGGCCGAAAAAGCGCAGGATTGCTTCAGGCCCTATTCTGGTTCCGGGGAGCAGGCTAAGCCTGTGGTTCATTCTTCTTCCTGATGGGAAAATAGAGTGACCTGTGCCTGTCCCAACACCTAGAGTTAGTCTCTAATTGGTTCCCCCTCTTCCCGTTCATCCTCAGGACAAATTGCGAGCTGTACGAAACAGGAGGTCAACGGTGCTGATTGTCCACGTAGGGAGATTGTTAGTGAAGCGGCTGGAATGGTGAACCCGAGCACAAGGAGAGAAGAAATGAGGTGCGTTTTAGAAACCTTTCCCGATCACACGGTGTACCATCTTCTGGGTTTCCCAGGCATGTTTTCGATGTAGGAAGATGCCCTTGAACCTGGAGATTTGGGACCCATGACATGGGTACCACGCAGTATTACTTTAAAGGGTCTGCGTTTGCTCACCCAACCTCACCAATCCTCTCAGCCCCAAGAGTGTCCAGCCTTATGTCTCATCCAGCTGTGGGTCTAGATATGGTCAATCCAGGTTGCATCAGAGCCCCTGAACGGATTTTGTAAGAATTTCTCGCTCTTTCACTGTCTTTGTTTAATGGGGTTTATTTTAAGTAATCTATTTTTTTTAATGGGGTTTAGCTGCTTTTCCCTGCTGTGTTTATGCCGCTTTACACCCTCTTGATTCACTGCCAGAGAGATATCAATACATAGGTTTTAAGACTCTTACTAGTCAGATATATTCTTGGGCGGTGAATAGGGGACGTTGAATCCAGTTGACTGAGCAGGGAGTATGTCTTGTCTATTACATATTTGGCTTGTGGAACGGTATCTGAGCTAATTTCAAACCTTTGTTTTATGCATCGCCCCACCTCACCTTTCCCGTTAAGCAGCCATAGTGTGTTTTCTAAATGTGTGACTCTGTTCTGTTTTGGAATTCAGCTCAGGTGTAGCGATTTTGACATTCCCTCTATACGTGATATCTTAGGATAAGTGTCCTTTTCTGTGTGACTTACTTCACTTAGAGTCATCGTCTCTAAATCCACTCATCATGCTGCTACTAGCCTTATGACACTGATTTCATGGCTGAGTGATATTCCATTGTGCATAAGTACCACAACTTCTTTATCCATTTTTCTCTTTCCTGGGATATCTAAGGTGTACCGAAGTGGAGGTTCTTGGAAACAGAGCAGCCCTAAACTTTGGGGTGCCTGTGTCTTGTTGATTTTTAGGTTTCCCGATTTCTACGCCCATGAGTGGAAGTGCCCTATGCTCTCTAAGCTGTGTTTATTACATGTTTTAGGACGCAGCGTACACTTCTCCAGAGTGGCTGTTGGCAATTTCCACCCCGCCCATCAGCGTAGCAAGGCTCCCATGTCTCCATGGCCTGTCCTGCATTTCTGGTTTTTACACTTTTTTCAGCATGGCCCTTTTGACCGCTGGCAAGCGAGACTTCTTTGTAGCGCCGATTTGCATTTCCGGCTTGCTTGGTTGGCCAAAAAGGGCGTATGCGTTTTTTCCTGGATATATTCAGGAAAAAACGCATACGCCCTTTTTGGCCAAGGGCATCATTGTCAACGCTTTGCCGCTTTTCATGTGCTTTCAAGGCGAGTCGAATCTACCTCATGAAATCTGTTTCCTGCAATTCTGCCTTGCTTTCAAATCCTCTTCGTTGCCTTCCCTCAATATATTTGTGGACGAGAGTTATCATTTATAACTCTGCAGGTTTGAGAATTGCAGTGCCCCTGAGCTCCATTTGTCAACTCGCTTTTTTGGGAGCTGGCCGCAAAAGCGCAGGATTGCTTCAGGCCCTTTCTGGTTCCGGGGGGCAGGTTGAGCCTGTGGTTCATTCTTCTTCCTGATGGGAAAATAGAGTGACCTGTGCCTGTCCCAACACCTAGAGCTAGTCTCTCATTGGTTCCCCCTCTTCCCGTTCATCCTCAGGACAAATTGCGAGCTGTACGAAACAGGAGGTCAACGGTGCTGATTCTCCAAGTAGGGAGATTGTTAGTGAAGCGGCTGGAATGGCGAACCCGAGCACAAGTAGAGGAGAAATGAGGGGCGTTTTAGAAACCTTTCCCGATCACTCGGTGTACCATCTTCTGGGTTTCCCAGGCATGTTTTCGATGTAGGAAGATGCCCTTGAACCTGGAGATTTGGGACCCATGGCATGGGTACCACGCAGTATTACTTTAAAGGGTCTGCGTTTGCTCACCAAACCTCACCAATCCTCTCAGCCCCAAGAGTGTCCAGCCTTATGTCTCATCCAGCTGTGGGTCTAGATATGGTCAATCCAGGTTGCATCAGAGCCCCTGAACGGATTTTGTAAGAATTTCTCTCTCTTTCACTGTCTTTGTTTAATGGGTTTTTTTTTTAATGTAATGTATTTTTATAATGGGGTTTAGCTGCTTTTCCCTGCTGTG
The DNA here is from genome assembly GCF_028564815.1 of Eubalaena glacialis. Classification (NCBI taxonomy): domain Eukaryota; kingdom Metazoa; phylum Chordata; class Mammalia; order Artiodactyla; family Balaenidae; genus Eubalaena; species Eubalaena glacialis. The sequence continues at coordinate 71,240,364 of NC_083716.1, forward strand.
TTTATGCCGCTTTACACCCTCTTGATTCACTTGCAGAGAGATATCAATACATAGGTTTTAAGACTCTTACTAGTCAGATGTATTCTTGGGCGGTGAATAGGGGACGTTGAGTCCAGTTCACTGAGCAGGGAGTAGGTCTTGTCTGTTACATATTTGGCTTCTGGAACGGTATCTGAGCTAATTTCAAACCCTTGTTTTATGCATCGCCCCACCTCACCTTTCCCGTTAAGCAGCCATAGTGTGTTTTCTAAATGTGTGACTCTGTTCTGTTTTGGAATTCAGTTCAGGTGTAGCGATTTTGACATTCCCTCTATAAGTGATATCTTAGGATAAGTGTCCTTTTCTGTGTGACTTACTTCACTTAGAGTCATCGTCCCTAAATCCACTCATCATGCTGCTACTAGCCTTATGACACTGATTTCATGGCTGAGTGACATTCCATTGTGCATAAGTACCACTACTTCTTTATCCATTTTTCTCTTTCCTGGGATATTTAAGGTGTACCGAAGTGGAGGTTTTTGGAAACAGAGCAGCCCTAAACTTTGGGGTGCCTGTGTCTTGTTGATTTTTAGGTTTCCCGATTTCTACGCCCATGAGTGGAAGTGCCCTATGCTCTCTAAGCTGTGTTTATTACATGTTTCAGGACGCAGCGTACACTTCTCCAGAGTGGCTGTTGGCAATTTCCACCCCGCCCATCAGCGTAGCAAGGCTCCCATGTCTCCATGGCCTGTCCTGCATTTCTGGTTTTTACACTTTTTTCAGCATGGCCCTTCTGACCGCTGGCAAGCGAGACTTCTTTGTAGCGCCGATTTGCCTTTCTGGCTTGCTTGGTTGGCCAAAAAGGGCGTATGCGTTTTTTCCTGAATATATTCAGGAAAAAACGCATACGCCCTTTTTGGCCAAGGGCATCATTGTCAACGCTTTGCCGCTTTTCATGTGCTTTCAAGGTGAGTCGAATCTACCTCCTGAATTCTGTTTCCTGCAATTCTGCCTTGCTTTCAAATCCTCTTCGTTGCCTTCCCTCAATATATTTGTGGACGAGAGTTATCATTTATAACTCTGCAGGTTTGAGAATTGCAGTGCCCCTGAGCTCCATTTGTCAACTCGCTTTTTTGGGAGCTGGCCGCAAAAGCGCAGGATTGCTTCAGGCCCTATTCTGGTTCCGGGGGTCAGGCTGAGCCTGTGGTTCATTCTTCTTCCTGATGAGAAAATAGAGTGACCTGTGCCTGTCCCAACACCTAGAGCTAGTTTCTCATTGGTTCCCCCTCTTCCTGTTCATCCTCAGGACAAATTGCGAGCTGTATGAAACAGGAGGTCAACGGTGCTGATTGTCCACGTAGGGACATTGTTAGTGAAGCGGCTGGAATGGCGAACCCGAGCACAAGGAGAGGAGAAATGAGGTGCGTTTTAGAAACCTTTCCCGATCACACGGTGTACCATCTTCTGGGTTTCCCAGGCATGTTTTCGATGTTGAAAGATGCCCTTGAATCTGGAGATTTGGGACCCATGGCATGGGTACCACGCAGTATTACTTTAAAGGGTCTGCGTTTGCTCACCCAACCTCACCAATCCTCTCAGCCCCAAGAGTGTCCAGCCTTATGTCTCATCCAGTTGTGGGTCTAGATATGGTCAATCCAGGTTGCATCAGAGCCCCTGAATGGATTTTGTAAGAATTTCTCTCTCTTTCACTGTCTTTGTTTAATGGGTTTTTTTTTTAATGTAATCTATTTTTATAATGGGGTTTAGCTGCTTTTCCCTGCTGTGTTTATGCCGCTTTACACCCTCTTGATTCACTTCCAGAGAGATATCAATACATAGGTTTTAAGACTCTTACTAGTCAGATGTATTCTTGGGCGGTGAATAGGGGACGTTGAGTCCAGTTCACTGAGCAGGGAGTAGGTCTTGTCTGTTACATATTTGGCTTCTGGAACGGTATCTGAGCTAATTTCAAACCCTTGTTTTATGCATCGCCCCACCTCACCTTTCCCGTTAAGCAGCCATAGTGTGTTTTCTAAATGTGTGACTCTGTTCTGTTTTGGAATTCAGTTCAGGTGTAGCGATTTTGACATTCCCTCTATAAGTGATATCTTAGGATAAGTGTCCTTTTCTGTGTGACTTACTTCACTTAGAGTCATCGTCCCTAAATCCACTCATCATGCTGCTACTAGCCTTATGACACTGATTTCATGGCTGAGTGACATTCCATTGTGCATAAGTACCACTACTTCTTTATCCATTTTTCTCTTTCCTGGGATATTTAAGGTGTACCGAAGTGGAGGTTTTTGGAAACAGAGCAGCCCTAAACTTTGGGGTGCCTGTGTCTTGTTGATTTTTAGGTTTCCCGATTTCTACGCCCATGAGTGGAAGTGCCCTATGCTCTCTAAGCTGTGTCTATTACATATTACAGGACACAGCGTACACTTCTCCAGAGTGGCTGTTGGAAATTTCCATCCCGCCCATCAGCGTAGCAAGGCTCCCATGTCTCCATGGCCTGTCCTGCATTTCTGGTTTTTACACTTTTTTCAGCATGGCCCTTCTGACCGCTGGCAAGCGAGACTTCTTTGTAGCGCCGATTTGCCTTTCTGGCTTGCTTGGTTGGCCAAAAAGGGCGTATGCGTTTTTTCCTGAATATATTCAGGAAAAAACGCATACGCCCTTTTTGGCCAAGGGCATCATTGTCAACGCTTTGCCGCTTTTCATGTGCTTTCAAGGTGAGTCGAATCTACCTCCTGAATTCTGTTTCCTGCAATTCTGCCTTGCTTTCAAATCCTCTTCGTTGCCTTCCCTCAATATATTTGTGGAAGACAGTTATCATTTATAACTCTGCAGGTTTGAGAATTGCAGTGCCCCTGAGCTCCATTTGTCAACTCGCTTTTTTGGGAGCTGGCCGCAAAAGCGCAGGATTGCTTCAGGCCCTATTCTGGTTCCGGGGGTCAGGCTGAGCCTGTGGTTCATTCTTCTTCCTGATGAGAAAATAGAGTGACCTGTGCCTGTCCCAACACCTAGAGCTAGTCTCTCATTGGTTCCCCCTCTTCCTGTTCATCCTCAGGACAAATTGCGAGCTGTATGAAACAGGAGGTCAACGGTGCTGATTGTCCACGTAGGGACATTGTTAGTGAAGCGGCTGGAATGGCGAACCCGAGCACAAGTAGAGGAGAAATGAGGTGCGTTTTAGAAACCTTTCCCGATCACACGGTGTACCATCTTCTGGGTTTCCCAGGCATGTTTTCGATGTTGAAAGATACCCTTGAATCTGGAGATTTGGGACCCATGGCATGGGTACCACGCAGTATTACTTTAAAGGGTCTGCGTTTGCTCACCCAACCTCACCAATCCTCTCAGCCCCAAGAGTGTCCAGCCTTATGTCTCATCCAGTTGTGGGTCTAGATATGGTCAATCCAGGTTGCATCAGAGCCCCTGAACGGATTTTGTAAGAATTTCTCTCTCTTTCACTGTCTTTGTTTTATGGGTTTTTTTTAAGTAATCTATTTTTACAATGGGGTTTAGCTGCTTTTCCCTGCTGTGTTTATGCCGCTTTACACCCTCTTGATTCACTTCCAGAGAGATATCAATACATAGGTTTTAAGACTCTTACTAGTCAGATGTATTCTTGGGCGGTGAATAGGGGGCGTTAAGTCCAGTTCACTGAGCAGGGAGTAGGTCTTGTCTGTTACATATTTGGCTTGTGGAACGGTATCTGAGCTAATTTCAAACCCTTGTTTTATGCATCGCCCCACCTCACCTTTCCCGTTAAGCAGCCATAGTGTGTTTTCTAAATGTGTGACTCTGTTCTGTTTTGGAATTCAGTTCAGGTGTAGCGATTTTGACATTCCCTCTATAAGTGATATCTTAGGATAAGTGTCCTTTTCTGTGTGACTTACTTCACTTAGAGTCATCGTCGCTAAATCCACTCATCATGCTGCTACTAGCCTTATGACACTGATTTCATGGCTGAGTGACATTCCATTGTGCATAAGTACCACTACTTCTTTATCCATTTTTCTCTTTCCTGGGATATTTAAGGTGTACCGAAGTGGAGGTTTTTGGAAACAGAGCAGCCCTAAACTTTGGGGTGCCTGTGTCTTGTTGATTTTTAGGTTTCCCGATTTCTACGCCCATGAGTGGAAGTGCCCTATGCTCTCTAAGCTGTGTCTATTACATATTACAGGACACAGCGTACACTTCTCCAGAGTGGCTGTTGGAAATTTCCATCCCGCCCATCAGCGTAGCAAGGCTCCCATGTCTCCATGGCCTGTCCTGCATTTCTGGTTTTTACACTTTTTTCAGCATGGCCCTTCTGACCGCTGGCAAGCGAGACTTCTTTGTAGCGCCGATTTGCCTTTCTGGCTTGCTTGGTTGGCCAAAAAGGGCGTATGCGTTTTTTCCTGAATATATTCAGGAAAAAACGCATACGCCCTTTTTGGCCAAGGGCATCATTGTCAACGCTTTGCAGCTTTTCATGTGCTTTCAAGGTGAGTCGAATCTACCTCCTGAAATCTGTTTCCTGCAATTCTGCCTTGCTTTCAAATCCTCTTCGTTGCCTTCCCTCAATATATTTGTGGACGAGAGTTATCATTTATAACTCTGCAGGTTTGAGAATTGCAGTGCCCCTGAGCTCCATTTGTCAACTCGCTTTTTTGGGAGCTGGCCGCAAAAGCGCAGCATTGCTTCAGGCCCTATTCAGGTTCCGGGGGTCAGGCTGAGCCTGTGGTTCATTCTTCTTCCTGATGAGAAAATAGAGTGACCTGTGCCTGTCCCAACACCTAGAGCTAGCCTCTCATTGGTTCCCCCTCTTCCTGTTCATCCTCAGGACAAATTGCGAGCTGTATGAAACAGGAGGTCAACGGTGCTGATTGTCCACGTAGGGACATTGTTAGTGAAGCGGCTGGAATGGCGAACCCAAGCACAAGGAGAGGAGAAATGAGGTGCGTTTTAGAAACCTTTCCCGATCACACGGTGTACCATCTTCTGGGTTTCCCAGGCATGTTTTCGATGTTGAAAGATGCCCTTGAATCTGGAGATTTGGGACCCATGGCATGGGTACCACGCAGTATTACTTTAAAGGGTCTGCGTTTGCTCACCCAACCTCACCAATCCTCTCAGCCCTAAGAGTGTCCAGCCTTATGTCTCATCCAGTTGTGGGTCTAGATATGGTCAATCCAGGTTGCATCAGAGCCCCTGAACGGATTTTGTAAGAATTTCTCTCTCTTTCACTGTCTTTGTTTTATGGGTTTTTTTTAAGTAATCTATTTTTACAATGGGGTTTAGCTGCTTTTCCCTGCTGTGTTTATGCCGCTTTACACCCTCTTGATTCACTTCCAGAGAGATATCAATACATAGGTTTTAAGACTCTTACTAGTCAGATATATTCTTGGGCGGTGAATAGGGGGCGTTGAGTCCAGTTCACTGAGCAGGGAGTAGGTCTTGTCTGTTACATATTTGGCTTCTGGAACGGTATCTGAGCTAATTTCAAACCCTTGTTTTATGCATCGCCCCACCTCACCTTTCCCGTTAAGCAGCCATAGTGTGTTTTCTAAATGTGTGACTCTGTTCTGTTTTGGAATTCAGTTCAGGTGTAGCGATTTTGACATTCCCTCTATAAGTGATATCTTAGGATAAGTGTCCTTTTCTGTGTGACTTACTTCACTTAGAGTCATCGTCCCTAAATCCACTCATCATGCTGCTACTAACCATATGACACTGATTTTATGCCTGAGTGATATTCCATTGTGCATAAGTACCACAACTTCTTTATCCATTTTTCTCTTTCCTGGGATATTTAAGGTGTACCGAAGTGGAGGTTTTTGGAAACAGAGCAGCCCTAAACTTTGGGGTGCCTGTGTCTTGTTGATTTTTAGGTTTCCCGATTTCTACGCCCATGAGTGGAAGTGCCCTATGCTCTCTAAGCTGTGTTTATTACATGTTTCAGGACGCAGCGTACACTTCTCCAGAGTGGCTGTTGGCAATTTCCACCCCGCCCATCAGCGTAGCAAGGCTCCCATGTCTCCATGGCCTGTCCTGCATTTCTGGTTTTTACACTTTTTTCAGCATGGCCCTTTTGACCGCTGGCAAGTGAGACTTCTTTGTAGCGCCGATTTGCCTTTCCGGCTTTCTTGGTTGGCCAAAAAGGGCGTATGCGTTTTTTCCTGAATATATTCAGGAAAAAACGCATACGCCCTTTTTGGCCAAGGGCATCATTGTCAACGCTTTGCCGCTTTTCATGTGCTTTCAAGGCGAGTCGAATCTACCTCATGAAATCTGTTTCCTGCAATTCTGCCTTGCTTTCAAATCCTCTTCGTTGCCTTCCCTCAATATATTTGTGGACGAGAGTTATCATTTATAAGTCTGCAGGTTTGTGAATTGCAGTGCCCCTGAGCTCCATTTGTCAACTCGCTTTTTTGGGAGCTAGCCGCAAAAGCGCAGGATTGCTTCAGGCCCTATTCTGGTTCCGGGGGGCAGGCTAAGCCTGTGGTTCATTCTTCTTCCTGATGGGAAAATAGAGTGACCTGTGCCTGTCCCAACACCTAGAGCTAGTCTCTCATTGGTTCCCCCTCTTCCCGTTCATCCTCAGGACAAATTGCGAGCTGTAAGAAACAGGAGGTCAACGGTGCTGATTCTCCAAGTAGGGAGATTGTTAGTGAAGCGGCTGGAATGGCGAACCCGAGCACAAGGAGAGGAGAAATGAGGTGCGTTTTAGAAACCTTTCCCGATCACACGGTGTACCATCTTCTGGGTTTCCCAGGCATGTTTTCGATGTAGGAAGATGCCCTTGAACCTGGAGATTTGGGACCCATGGCATGGGTACCACGCAGTATTACTTTAAAGGGTCTGCGTTTGCTCACTCAACCTCACCAATCCTCTCAGCCCCAAGAGTGTCCAGCCTTATGTCTCATCCAGCTGTGGGTCTAGATATGGTCAATCCAGGTTGCATCAGTGCCCCTGAAAGGATTTTTTAAGAATTTCTCTCTCTTTCACTGTCTTTGTTTTATGGGGTTTTTTTTGTAAGGAATCTATTTTTATAATGGGGTTTAGCTGCTTTTCCCTGCTGTGTTTATGCCGCTTTACACCCTCTTGATTCACTTCCAGAGAGATATCAATACATAGGTTTTAAGACTCTTACTAGTCAGATATATTCTTTGGCGGTGAATAGGGGGTGTTGAGTCCAGTTCACTGAGCAGGGAGTAGGTCTTGTTTATTACATATTTGGCTTCTGGAAAGGTATCTGAGCTAAAGTCAAACCCTTGTTTTATGCATCACCCCGCCTCACCTTTCCCGTTAAGCAGCCATAGTGTGTTTTCTAAATGTGTGACTCTGTTCTGTTTTGGAATTCAGTTCAGGTGTAGCGATTTTGACATTCCCTCTATAAGTGATATCTTAGGATAAGTGTCCTTTTCTGTGTGACTTACTTCACTTAGAGTCATCGTCCCTAAATCCACTCATCATGCTGCTACTAGCCTTATGACACTGATTTCATGGCTGAGTGACATTCCATTGTGCATAAGTACCACTACTTCTTTATCCATTTTTCTCTTTCCTGGGATATTTAAGGTGTACCGAAGTGGAGGTTCTTGGAAACAGAGCAGCCCTAAACTTTGGGGTGCCTGTGTCTTGTTGATTTTTAGGTTTCCCGATTTCTACGCCCATGAGTGGAAGTGCCCTATGCTCTCTAAGCTGTGTCTATTACATATTACAGGACACAGCGTACACTTCTCCAGAGTGGCTGTTGGAATTTTCCATCCCGCCCATCAGCGTAGCAAGGCTCCCATGTCTCCATGGCCTGTCCTGCATTTCTGGTTTTTACACTTTTTTCAGCATGGCCCTTCTGACCGCTGGCACGCGAGACTTCTTTGTAGCGCCAATTTGCCTTTCTGGCCTGCTTGGTTGGCCAAAAAGGGCGTATGCGTTTTTTCCTGAATATATTCAGGAAAAAACGCATACGCCCTTTTTGGCCAAGGGCATCATTGTCAACGCTTTGCCGCTTTTCATGTGCTTTCAAGGTGAGTCCAATCTACCTCCTGAATTCTGTTTCCTGCAATTCTGCCTTGCTTTCAAATCCTCTTCGTTGCCTTCCCTCAATATATTTGTGGACGAGAGTTATCATTTATAACTCTGCAGGTTTGAGAATTGCAGTGCCCCTGAGCTCCATTTGTCAACTCGCTTTTTTGGGAGCTGGCCGCAAAAGCGCAGGATTGCTTCAGGCCCTATTCTGGTTCCGGGGGTCAGGCTGAGCCTGTGGTTCATTCTTCTTCCTGATGAGAAAATAGAGTGACCTGTGCCTGTCCCAACACCTAGAGCTAGTGTCTCATTGGTTCCCCCTCTTCCCGTTCATCCTCAGGACAAATTCCGAGCTGTACGAAACAGGAGGTCAACGGTGCTGATTCTCCAAGTAGGGAGATTGTTAGTGAAGCGACTGGAATGGCGAACCCGAGCACAAGGAGAGGAGAAATGAGGTGCGTTTTAGAAACCTTTCCCGATCACACGGTGTACCATATTCTGGGTTTCCCAGGCATGTTTTCGATGTAGGAAGATGCCCTTGAACCTCGAGATTTGGGACCCATGGCTAGGGTACCACGCAGTATTACTTTAAAGGGTCTGCGTTTGCTCACCCAACCTGACCAATCCTCTCAGCCCCAAGAGTGTCCAGCCTTATGTCTCATTCAGCTGTGGGTCTAGATATGGTCAATCCAGGTTGCATCAGAGCCCCTGAACGGATTTTGTAAGAATATCTCTCTCTTTCACTGTGTTTGTTTAATGGGGTTTTTTTTAAGTAATCTATTTTTATAATGGGGTTTAGCTGCTTTTCCCTGCTGTGTTTATGCCGCTTTACACCCTCTTGATTCACTTCCAGAGAGATATCAATACATAGGTTTTAAGACTCTTACTAGTCAGATGTATTCTTGGGCGGTGAATAGGGGGCGTTAAGTCCAGTTCACTGAGCAGGGAGTAGGTCTTGTCTGTTACATATTTGGCTTGTGGAACGGTATCTGAGCTAATTTCAAACCCTTGTTTTATGCATCGCCCCACCTCACCTTTCCCGTTAAGCAGCCATAGTGTGTTTTCTAAATGTGTGACTCTGTTCTGTTTTGGAATTCAGTTCAGGTGTAGCGATTTTGACATTCCCTCTATAAGTGATATCTTAGGATAAGTGTCCTTTTCTGTGTGACTTACTTCACTTAGAGTCATCGTCCCTAAATCCACTCATCATGCTGCTACTAGCCTTATGACACTGATTTCATGGCTGAGTGACATTCCATTGTGCATAAGTACCACTACTTCTTTATCCATTTTTCTCTTTCCTGGGATATTTAAGGTGTACCGAAGTGGAGGTTTTTGGAAACAGAGCAGCCCTAAACTTTGGGGTGCCTGTGTCTTGTTGATTTTTAGGTTTCCCGATTTCTACGCCCATGAGTGGAAGTGCCCTATGCTCTCTAAGCTGTGTCTATTACATATTACAGGACACAGCGTACACTTCTCCAGAGTGGCTGTTGGAAATTTCCATCCCGCCCATCAGCGTAGCAACGCTCCCATGTCTCCATGGCCTGTCCTGCATTTCTGGTTTTTACACTTTTTTCAGCATGGCCCTTCTGACCGCTGGCAAGCGAGACTTCTTTGTAGCGCCGATTTGCCTTTCTGGCTTGCTTGGTTGGCCAAAAAGGGCGTATGCGTTTTTTCCTGAATATATTCAGGAAAAAACGCATACGCCCTTTTTGGCCAAGGGCATCATTGTCAACGCTTTGCCTCTTTTCATGTGCTTTCAAGGTGAGTCGAATCTACCTCCTGAATTCTGTTTCCTGCAATTCTGCCTTGCTTTCAAATCCTCTTCGTTGCCTTCCCTCAATATATTTGTGGAAGACAGTTATCATTTATAACTCTGCAGGTTTGAGAATTGCAGTGCCCCTGAGCTCCATTTGTCAACTCGCTTTTTTGGGAGCTGGCCGCAAAAGCGCAGGATTGCTTCAGGCCCTATTCTGGTTCCGGGGGTCAGGCTGAGCCTGTGGTTCATTCTTCTTCCTGATGAGAAAATAGAGTGACCTGTGCCTGTCCCAACACCTAGAGCTAGTCTCTCATTGGTTCCCCCTCTTCCTGTTCATCCTCAGGACAAATTGCGAGCTGTATGAAACAGGAGGTCAACGGTGCTGATTGTCCACGTAGGGACATTGTTAGTGAAGCGGCTGGAATGGCGAACCTGAGCACAAGGAGAGGAGAAATGAGGTGCGTTTTAGAAACCTTTCCCGATCACACGGTGTACCATCTTCTGGGTTTCCCAGGCATGTTTTCGATGTTGAAAGATGCCCTTGAATCTGGAGATTTGGGACCCATGGCATGGGTACCACGCAGTATTACTTTAAAGGGTCTGCGTTTGCTCACCCAACCTCACCAATCCTCTCAGCCCCAAGAGTGTCCAGCCTTATGTCTCATCCAGTTGTGGGTCTAGATATGGTCAATCCAGGTTGCATCAGAGCCCCTGAACGTATTTTGTAAGAATTTCTCTCTCTTTCACTGTCTTTGTTTTATGGGGTTTTTTTTGTAAGGAATCTATTTTTATAATGGGGTTTAGCTGCTTTTCCCTGCTGTGTTTATGCCGCTTTACACCCTCTTGATTCACTTCCAGAGAGATATCAATACATAGGTTTTAAGACTCTTACTAGTCAGATATATTCTTGGGCGGTGAATAGGGGGTGTTGAGTCCAGTTCACTGAGCAGGGAGTAGGTCTTGTTTATTACATATTTGGCTTCTGGAAAGGTATCTGAGCTAAATTCAAACCCTTGTTTTATGCATCACCCCGCCTCACCTTTCCCGTTAAGCAGCCATAGTGTGTTTTCTAAATGTGTGACTCTGTTCTGTTTTGGAATTCAGTTCAGGTGTAGCGATTTTGACATTCCCTCTATAAGTGATATCTTAGGATAAGTGTCCTTTTCTGTGTGACTTACTTCACTTAGAGTCATCGTCCCTAAATCCACTCATCATGCTGCTACTAGCCTTATGACACTGATTTCATGGCTGAGTGACATTCCATTGTGCATAAGTACCACAACTTCTTTATCCATTTTTCTCTTTCCTGGGATATTTAAGGTGTACCGAAGTGGAGGTTCTTGGAAACAGAGCAGCCCTAAACTTTGGGGTGCCTGTGTCTTGTTGATTTTTAGGTTTCCCGATTTCTACGCCCATGAGTGGAAGTGCCCTATGCTCTCTAAGCTGTGTCTATTACATATTACAGGACACAGCGTACACTTCTCCAGAGTGGCTGTTGGAATTTTCCATCCCGCCCATCAGCGTAGCAAGGCTCCCATGTCTCCATGGCCTGTCCTGCATTTCTGGTTTTTACACTTTTTTCAGCATGGCCCTTCGGACCGCTGGCACGCGAGACTTCTTTGTAGCGCCGATTTGCCTTTCTGGCCTGCTTGGTTGGCCAAAAAGGGCGTATGCGTTTTTTCCTGAATATATTCAGGAAAAAACGCATACGCCCTTTTTGGCCAAGGGCATCATTGTCAACGCTTTGCCGCTTTTCATGTGCTTTCAAGGTGAGTCGAATCTACCTCCTGAATTCTGTTTCCTGCAATTCTGCCTTGCTTTCAAATCCTCTTCGTTGCCTTCCCTCAATATATTTGTGGACGAGAGTTATCATTTATAACTCTGCAGGTTTGAGAATTGCAGTGCCCCTGAGCTCCATTTGTCAACTCGCTTTTTTGGGAGCTGGCCGCAAAAGCGCAGGATTGCTTCAGGCCCTATTCTGGTTCCGGGGGTCAGGCTGAGCCTGTGGTTCATTCTTCTTCCTGATGAGAAAATAGAGTGACCTGTGCCTGTCCCAACACCTAGAGCTAGTGTCTCATTGGTTCCCCCTCTTCCCGTTCATCCTCAGGACAAATTCCGAGCTGTACGAAACAGGAGGTCAACGGTGCTGATTCTCCAAGTAGGGAGATTGTTAGTGAAGCGACTGGAATGGCGAACCCGAGCACAAGGAGAGGAGAAATGAGGTGCGTTTTAGAAACCTTTCCCGATCACACGGTGTACCATATTCTGGGTTTCCCAGGCATGTTTTCGATGTAGGAAGATGCCCTTGAACCTCGAGATTTGGGACCCATGGCTAGGGTACCACGCAGTATTACTTTAAAGGGTCTGCGTTTGCTCACCCAACCTGACCAATCCTCTCAGCCCCAAGAGTGTCCAGCCTTATGTCTCATCCAGCTGTGGGTCTAGATATGGTCAATCCAGGTTGCATCAGAGCCCCTGAACGGATTTTGTAAGAATATCTCTCTCTTTCACTGTGTTTGTTTAATGGGTTTTTTTTTAAGTAATCTATTTTTATAATGGGGTTTAGCTGCTTTTCCCTGCTGTGTTTATGCCGCTTTACACCCTCTTGATTCACTTCCAGAGAGATATCAATACATAGGTTTTAAGACTCTTACTAGTCAGATGTATTCTTGGGCGGTGAATAGGGGGCGTTAAGTCCAGTTCACTGAGCAGGGAGTAGGTCTTGTCTGTTACATATTTGGCTTGTGGAACGGTATCTGAGCTAATTTCAAACCCTTGTTTTATGCATCGCCCCACCTCACCTTTCCCATTAAGCAGCCATAGTGTGTTTTCTAAATGTGTGACTCTGTTCTGTTTTGGAATTCAGTTCAGGTGTAGCGATTTTGACATTCCCTCTATAAGTGATATCTTAGGATAAGTGTCCTTTTCTGTGTGACTTACTTCACTTAGAGTCATCGTCCCTAAATCCACTCATCATGCTGCTACTAGCCATATGACACTGATTTCATGGCTGAGTATATTCCATTGTGCATAAGTACCACAACTTCTTTATCCATTTTTCTCTTTCCTGGGATATTTAAGGTGTACCGAAGTGGAGGTTCTTGGAAACAGAGCAGCCCTAAACTTTGGGGTGCCTGTGTCTTGTTGATTTTTAGGTTTCCCGATTTCTACGCCCATGAGTGGAAGTGCCCTATGCTCTCTAAGCTGTGTTTATTACATGTTTCAGGAAGCAGCGAACACTTCTCCAGAGTGGCTGTTGGCAATTTCTACCCCGCCCATCAGCGTAGCAAGGCTCCCATGTCTCCATGGCCTGTCCTGCATTTCTGGTTTTTACACTTTTTTCAGCATGGCCCTTCTGACCGCTGGCAAGCGAGACTTCTTTGTAGCGCCGATTTGCCTTTCTGGCTTGCTTGGTTGGCCAAAAAGGGCGTATGCGTTTTTTCCTGAATATATTCAGGAAAAAACGCATACGCCCTTTTTGGCCAAGGGCATCATTGTCAACGCTTTGCCGCTTTTCATGTGCTTTCAAGGTGAGTCGAATCTACCTCCTGAATTCTGTTTCCTGCAATTCTGCCTTGCTTTCAAATCCTCTTCGTTGCCTTCCCTCAATATATTTGTGGACGAGAGTTATCATTTATAACTCTGCAGGTTTGAGAATTGCAGTGCCCCTGAGCTCCATTTGTCAACTCGCTTTTTTGGGAGCTGGCCGCAAAAGCGCAGGATTGCTTCAGGCCCTATTCTGGTTCCGGGGGTCAGGCTGAGCCTGTGGTTCATTCTTCTTCCTGATGAGAAAATAGAGTGACCTGTGCCTGTCCCAACACCTAGAGCTAGTCTCTCATTGGTTCCCCCTCTTCCTGTTCATCCTCAGGACAAATTGCGAGCTGTATGAAACAGGAGGTCAACGGTGCTGATTGTCCACGTAGGGACATTGTTAGTGAAGCGGCTGGAATGGCGAACCCGAGCACAAGGAGAGGAGAAATGAGGTGCGTTTTAGAAACCTTTCCCGATCACACGGTGTACCATCTTCTGGGTTTCCCAGGCATGTTTTCCATGTAGGGAGATGCCCTTGAACGTGGAGATTTGGGACCCATGGCATGGGTACCACGCAGTATTACTTTAAAGGGTCTGCGTTTGCTCACCCAACCTCACCAATCCTCTCAGCCCCAAGAGTGTCCAGCCTTATGTCTCATCCAGCTGTGGGTCTAGATATGGTCAATCCAGGTTGCATCAGAGCCCCTGAACGGATTTTGTAAGAATTTCTCTCTCTTTCACTGTCTTTGTTTAATGGGTTTTTTTTTAATGTAATCTATTTTTATAATGGGGTTTAGCTGCTTTTCCCTGCTGTGTTTATGCCGCTTTACACCCTCTTGATTCACTTCCAGAGAGATATCAATACATAGGTTTTAAGACTCTTACTAATCAGATGTATTCTTGGGCGGTGAATAGGGGGCGTTGAGTCCATTTCACTGAGCAGGGAGTAGGTCTTGTCTGTTACATATTTGGCTTCTGGAACGGTATCTGAGCTAATTTCAAACCCTTGTTTTATGCATCGCCCCACCTCACCTTTCCCGTTAAGCAGCCATAGTGTGTTTTCTAAATGTGTGACTCTCTTCTGTTTTGGAATTCAGTTCAGGTGTAGCGATTTTGACATTCCCTCTATAAGTGATATCTTAGGATAAGTGTCCTTTTCTGTGTGACTTACTTCACTTAGAGTCATGGTCCCTAAATCCACTCATCATGCTGCTACTAACCATATGACACTGATTTTATGCCTGAGTGATATTCCATTGTGCATAAGTACCACTACTTCTTTATCCATTTTTCTCTTTCCTGGGATATTTAAGGTGTACCGAAGTGGAGGTTCTTGGAAACAGAGCAGCCCTAAACTTTGGGGTGCCTGTGTCTTGTTGATTTTTAGGTTTCCCGATTTCTACGCCCATGAGTGGAAGTGCCCTATGCTCTCTAAGCTGTGTCTATTACATATTACAGGACACAGCGTACACTTCTCCAGAGTGGCTGTTGGAATTTTCCATCCCGCCCATCAGCGTAGCAAGGCTCCCATGTCTCCATGGCCTGTCCTGCATTTCTGGTTTTTACACTTTTTTCAGCATGGCCCTTCTGACCGCTGGCAAGCGAGACTTCTTTGTAGCGCCGATTTGCATTTCTGGCCTGCTTGGTTGGCCAAAAAGGGCGTATGCGTTTTTTCCTGAATATATTCAGGAAAAAACGCATACGCCCTTTTTGGCCAAGGGCATCATTGTCAACGCTTTGCCGCTTTTCATGTGCTTTCAAGGTGAGTCGAATCTACCTCCTGAATTCTGTTTCCTGCAATTCTGCCTTGCTTTCAAATCCTCTTCGTTGCCTTCCCTCAATATATTTGTGGACGAGAGTTATCATTTATAACTCTGCAGGTTTGAGAATTGCAGTGCCCCTGAGCTCCATTTGTCAACTCGCTTTTTTGGGAGCTGGCCGCAAAAGCGCAGGATTGCTTCAGGCCCTATTCTGGTTCCGGGGGTCAGGCTGAGCCTGTGGTTCATTCTTCTTCCTGATGAGAAAATAGAGTGACCTGTGCCTGTCCCAACACCTAGAGCTAGTCTCTCATTGGTTCCCCCTCTTCCTGTTCATCCTCAGGACAAATTGCGAGCTGTATGAAACAGGAGGTCAACGGTGCTGATTGTCCACGTAGGGACATTGTTAGTGAAGCGGCTGGAATGGCGAACCCGAGCACAAGGAGAGGAGAAATGAGGTGCGTTTTAGAAACCTTTCCCGATCACACGGTGTACCATCTTCTGGGTTTCCCAGGCATGTTTTCGATGTAGGAAGATGCCCTTGAACCTCGAGATTTGGGACCCATGGCTAGGGTACCACGCAGTATTACTTTAAAGGGTCTGCGTTTGCTCACCCAACCTGACCAATCCTCTCAGCCCCAAGAGTGTCCAGCCTTATGTCTCATCCAGCTGTGGGTCTAGATATGGTCAATCCAGGTTGCATCAGAGCCCCTGAACGGATTTTGTAAGAATATCTCTCTCTTTCACTGTGTTTGTTTAATGGGGTTTTTTTTAAGTAATCTATTTTTATAATGGGGTTTAGCTGCTTTTCCCTGCTGTGTTTATGCTGCTTTACACCCTCTTGATTCACTGCCAGAGAGATATCAATACATAGGTTTTAAGACTCTTACTAGTCAGATATATTCTTGGGCGGTGAAGAGGGGGCGTTGAGTCCAGTTGACTGAGCAGGGAGTAGGTCTTGTCTATTACATATTTGGCTTGTGGAACGGTATCTGAGCTAATTTCAAACCCTTGTTTTATGCATCGCCCCACCTCACCTTTCCCGTTAAGCAGCCATAGTGTGTTTTCTAAATGTGTGACTCTGTTCTGTTTTGGAATTCAGTTCAGGTGTAGCGATTTTGACATTCCCTCTATAAGTGATATCTTAGGATAAGTGTCCTTTTCTGTGTGACTTACTTCACTTAGAGTCATCGTCCCTAAATCCACTCATCATGCTGCTACTAACCATATGACACTGATTTTATGCCTGAGTGATATTCCATTGTGCATAAGTACCACAACTTCTTTATCCATTTTTCTCTTTCCTGGGATATTTAAGGTGTACCGAAGTGGAGGTTCTTGCAAACAGAGCAGCCCTAAACTTTGGGGTGCCTGTGTCTTGTTGATTTTTAGGTTTCCCGATTTCTACGCCCATGAGTGGAAGTGCCCTATGCTCTCTAAGCTGTGTCTATTACATATTACAGGACACAGCGTACACTTCTCCAGAGTGGCTGTTGGAATTTTCCATCCCGCCCATCAGCGTAGCAAGGCTCCCATGTCTCCATGGCCTGTCCTGCATTTCTGGTTTTTACACTTTTTTCAGCATGGCCCTTCTGACCGCTGGCACGCGAGACTTCTTTGTAGCGCCAATTTGCCTTTCTGGCCTGCTTGGTTGGCCAAAAAGGGCGTATGCGTTTTTTCCTGAATATATTCAGGAAAAAACGCATACGCCCTTTTTGGCCAAGGGCATCATTGTCAACGCTTTGCCGCTTTTCATGTGCTTTCAAGGTGAGTCCAATCTACCTCCTGAATTCTGTTTCCTGCAATTCTGCCTTGCTTTCAAATCCTCTTCGTTGCCTTCCCTCAATATATTTGTGGACGAGAGTTATCATTTATAACTCTGCAGGTTTGAGAATTGCAGTGCCCCTGAGCTCCATTTGTCAACTCGCTTTTTTGGGAGCTGGCCGCAAAAGCGCAGGATTGCTTCAGGCCCTATTCTGGTTCCGGGGGTCAGGCTGAGCCTGTGGTTCATTCTTCTTCCTGATGAGAAAATAGAGTGACCTGTGCCTGTCCCAACACCTAGAGCTAGTGTCTCATTGGTTCCCCCTCTTCCCGTTCATCCTCAGGACAAATTCCGAGCTGTACGAAACAGGAGGTCAACGGTGCTGATTCTCCAATAGGGAGATTGTTAGTGAAGCGACTGGAATGGCGAACCCGAGCACAAGGAGAGGAGAAATGAGGTGCGTTTTAGAAACCTTTCCCGATCACACGGTGTACCATATTCTGGGTTTCCCAGGCATGTTTTCGATGTAGGAAGATGCCCTTGAACCTCGAGATTTGGGACCCATGGCTAGGGTACCACGCAGTATTACTTTAAAGGGTCTGCGTTTGCTCACCCAACCTGACCAATCCTCTCAGCCCCAAGAGTGTCCAGCCTTATGTCTCATTCAGCTGTGGGTCTAGATATGGTCAATCCAGGTTGCATCAGAGCCCCTGAACGGATTTTGTAAGAATATCTCTCTCTTTCACTGTGTTTGTTTAATGGGGTTTTTTTTAAGTAATCTATTTTTATAATGGGGTTTAGCTGCTTTTCCCTGCTGTGTTTATGCCGCTTTACACCCTCTTGATTCACTTCCAGAGAGATATCAATACATAGGTTTTAAGACTCTTACTAGTCAGATGTATTCTTGGGCGGTGAATAGGGGGCGTTAAGTCCAGTTCACTGAGCAGGGAGTAGGTCTTGTCTGTTACATATTTGGCTTGTGGAACGGTATCTGAGCTAATTTCAAACCCTTGTTTTATGCATCGCCCCACCTCACCTTTCCCATTAAGCAGCCATAGTGTGTTTTCTAAATGTGTGACTCTGTTCTGTTTTGGAATTCTGTTCAGGTGTAGCGATTTTGACATTCCCTCTATAAGTGATATCTTAGGATAAGTGTCCTTTTCTGTGTGACTTACTTCACTTAGAGTCATCGTCCCTAAATCCACTCATCATGCTGCTACTAGCCATATGACACTGATTTCATGGCTGAGTATATTCCATTGTGCATAAGTACCACAACTTCTTTATCCATTTTTCTCTTTCCTGGGATATTTAAGGTGTACCGAAGTGGAGGTTCTTGGAAACAGAGCAGCCCTAAACTTTGGGGTGCCTGTGTCTTGTTGATTTTTACGTTTCCCGATTTCTACGCCCATGAGTGGAAGTGCCCTATGCTCTCTAAGCTGTGTTTATTACATGTTTCAGGAAGCAGCGTACACTTCTCCAGAGTGGCTGTTGGCAATTTCTACCCCGCCCATCAGCGTAGCAAGGCTCCCATGTCTCCATGGCCTGTCCTGCATTTCTGGTTTTTACACTTTTTTCAGCATGGCCCTTCTGACCGCTGGCAAGCGAGACTTCTTTGTAGCGCCGATTTGCCTTTCTGGCTTGCTTGGTTGGCCAAAAAGGGCGTATGCGTTTTTTCCTGAATATATTCAGGAAAAAACGCATACGCCCTTTTTGGCCAAGGGCATCATTGTCAACGCTTTGCCGCTTTTCATGTGCTTTCAAGGTGAGTCGAATCTACCTCCTGAATTCTGTTTCCTGCAATTCTGCCTTGCTTTCAAATCCTCTTCGTTGCCTTCCCTCAATATATTTGTGGACGAGAGTTATCATTTATAACTCTGCAGGTTTGAGAATTGCAGTGCCCCTGAGCTCCATTTGTCAACTCGCTTTTTTGGGAGCTGGCCGCAAAAGCGCAGGATTGCTTCAGGCCCTATTCTGGTTCCGGGGGTCAGGCTGAGCCTGTGGTTCATTCTTCTTCCTGATGAGAAAATAGAGTGACCTGTGCCTGTCCCAACACCTAGAGCTAGTCTCTCATTGGTTCCCCCTCTTCCTGTTCATCCTCAGGACAAATTGCGAGCTGTATGAAACAGGAGGTCAACGGTGCTGATTGTCCACGTAGGGACATTGTTAGTGAAGCGGCTGGAATGGCGAACCCGAGCACAAGGAGAGGAGAAATGAGGTGCGTTTTAGAAACCTTTCCCGATCACACGGTGTACCATCTTCTGGGTTTCCCAGGCATGTTTTCGATGTAGGAAGATGCCCTTGAACCTGGAGATTTGGGACCCATGGCATGGGTACCACGCAGTATTACTTTAAAGGGTCTGCGTTTGCTCACCCAACCTCACCAATCCTCTCAGCCCCAAGAGTGTCCAGCCTTATGTCTCATCCAGCTGTGGGTCTAGATATGGTCAATCCAGGTTGCATCAGAGCCCCTGAACGGATTTTGTAAGAATTTCTCTCTCTTTCACTGTCTTTGTTTAATGGGTTTTTTTTTTAATGTAATCTATTTTTATAATGGGGTTTAGCTGCTTTTCCCTGCTGTGTTTATGCCGCTTTACACCCTCTTGATTCACTTGCAGAGAGATATCAATACATAGGTTTTAAGACTCTTACTAGTCAGATGTATTCTTGGGCGGTGAATAGGGGACGTTGAGTCCAGTTCACTGAGCAGGGAGTAGGTCTTGTCTGTTACATATTTGGCTTCTGGAACGGTATCTGAGCTAATTTCAAACCCTTGTTTTATGCATCGCCCCACCTCACCTTTCCCGTTAAGCAGCCATAGTGTGTTTTCTAAATGTGTGACTCTGTTCTGTTTTGGAATTCAGTTCAGGTGTAGCGATTTTGACATTCCCTCTATAAGTGATATCTTAGGATAAGTGTCCTTTTCTGTGTGACTTACTTCACTTAGAGTCATCGTCCCTAAATCCACTCATCATGCTGCTACTAGCCTTATGACACTGATTTCATGGCTGAGTGACATTCCATTGTGCATAAGTACCACTACTTCTTTATCCATTTTTCTCTTTCCTGGGATATTTAAGGTGTACCGAAGTGGAGGTTTTTGGAAACAGAGCAGCCCTAAACTTTGGGGTGCCTGTGTCTTGTTGATTTTTAGGTTTCCCGATTTCTACGCCCATGAGTGGAAGTGCCCTATGCTCTCTAAGCTGTGTCTATTACATATTACAGGACACAGCGTACACTTCTCCAGAGTGGCTGTTGGAAATTTCCATCCCGCCCATCAGCGTAGCAAGGCTCCCATGTCTCCATGGCCTGTCCTGCATTTCTGGTTTTTACACTTTTTTCAGCATGGCCCTTCTGACCGCTGGCAAGCGAGACTTCTTTGTAGCGCCGATTTGCCTTTCTGGCTTGCTTGGTTGGCCAAAAAGGGCGTATGCGTTTTTTCCTGAATATATTCAGGAAAAAACGCATACGCCCTTTTTGGCCAAGTGCATCATTGTCAACGCTTTGCCTCTTTTCATGTGCTTTCAAGGTGAGTCGAATCTACCTCCTGAATTCTGTTTCCTGCAATTCTGCCTTGCTTTCAAATCCTCTTCGTTGCCTTCCCTCAATATATTTGTGGAAGACAGTTATCATTTATAACTCTGCAGGTTTGAGAATTGCAGTGCCCCTGAGCTCCATTTGTCAACTCGCTTTTTTGGGAGCTGGCCGCAAAAGCGCAGGATTGCTTCAGGCCCTATTCTGGTTCCGGGGGTCAGGCTGAGCCTGTGGTTCATTCTTCTTCCTGATGAGAAAATAGAGTGACCTGTGCCTGTCCCAACACCTAGAGCTAGTCTCTCATTGGTTCCCCCTCTTCCTGTTCATCCTCAGGACAAATTGCGAGCTGTATGAAACAGGAGGTCAACGGTGCTGATTGTCCACGTAGGGACATTGTTAGTGAAGCGGCTGGAATGGCGAACCCGAGCACAAGGAGAGGAGAAATGAGGTGCGTTTTAGAAACCTTTCCCGATCACACGGTGTACCATCTTCTGGGTTTCCCAGGCATGTTTTCGATGTTGAAAGATGCCCTTGAATCTGGAGATTTGGGACCCATGGCATGGGTACCACGCAGTATTACTTTAAAGGGTCTGCGTTTGCTCACCCAACCTCACCAATCCTCTCAGCCCCAAGAGTGTCCAGCCTTATGTCTCATCCAGTTGTGGGTCTAGATATGGTCAATCCAGGTTGCATCAGAGCCCCTGAACGGATTTTGTAAGAATTTCTCTCTCTTTCACTGTCTTTGTTTTATGGGGTTTTTTTTGTAAGGAATCTATTTTTATAATGGGGTTTAGCTGCTTTTCCCTGCTGTGTTTATGCCGCTTTACACCCTCTTGATTCACTTCCAGAGAGATATCAATACATAGGTTTTAAGACTCTTACTAGTCAGATATATTCTTGGGCGGTGAATAGGGGGTGTTGAGTCCAGTTCACTGAGCAGGGAGTAGGTCTTGTTTATTACATATTTGGCTTCTGGAAAGGTATCTGAGCTAAAGTCAAACCCTTGTTTTATGCATCACCCCGCCTCACCTTTCCCGTTAAGCAGCCATAGTGTGTTTTCTAAATGTGTGACTCTGTTCTGTTTTGGAATTCAGTTCAGGTGTAGCGATTTTGACATTCCCTCTATAAGTGATATCTTAGGATAAGTGTCCTTTTCTGTGTGACTTACTTCACTTAGAGTCATCGTCCCTAAATCCACTCATCATGCTGCTACTAGCCTTATGACACTGATTTCATGGCTGAGTGACATTCCATTGTGCATAAGTACCACAACTTCTTTATCCATTTTTCTCTTTCCTGGGATATTTAAGGTGTACCGAAGTGGAGGTTCTTGGAAACAGAGCAGCCCTAAACTTTGGGGTGCCTGTGTCTTGTTGATTTTTAGGTTTCCCGATTTCTACGCCCATGAGTGGAAGTGCCCTATGCTCTCTAAGCTGTGTCTATTACATATTACAGGACACAGCGTACACTTCTCCAGAGTGGCTGTTGGAATTTTCCATCCCGCCCATCAGCGTAGCAAGGCTCCCATGTCTCCATGGCCTGTCCTGCATTTCTGGTTTTTACACTTTTTTCAGCATGGCCCTTCTGACCGCTGGCACGCGAGACTTCTTTGTAGCGCCGATTTGCCTTTCTGGCCTGCTTGGTTGGCCAAAAAGGGCGTATGCGTTTTTTCCTGAATATATTCAGGAAAAAACGCATACGCCCTTTTTGGCCAAGGGCATCATTGTCAACGCTTTGCCGCTTTTCATGTGCTTTCAAGGTGAGTCGAATCTACCTCCTGAATTCTGTTTCCTGCAATTCTGCCTTGCTTTCAAATCCTCTTCGTTGCCTTCCCTCAATATATTTGTGGACGAGAGTTATCATTTATAACTCTGCAGGTTTGAGAATTGCAGTGCCCCTGAGCTCCATTTGTCAACTCGCTTTTTTGGGAGCTGGCCGCAAAAGCGCAGGATTGCTTCAGGCCCTATTCTGGTTCCGGGGGTCAGGCTGAGCCTGTGGTTCATTCTTCTTCCTGATGAGAAAATAGAGTGACCTGTGCCTGTCCCAACACCTAGAGCTAGTGTCTCATTGGTTCCCCCTCTTCCCGTTCATCCTCAGGACAAATTCCGAGCTGTACGAAACAGGAGGTCAACGGTGCTGATTCTCCAAGTAGGTAGATTGTTAGTGAAGCGACTGGAATGGCGAACCCGAGCACAAGGAGAGGAGAAATGAGGTGCGTTTTAGAAACCTTTCCCGATCACACGGTGTACCATATTCTGGGTTTCCCAGGCATGTTTTCGATGTAGGAAGATGCCCTTGAACCTCGAGATTTGGGACCCATGGCTAGGGTACCACGCAGTATTACTTTAAAGGGTCTGCGTTTGCTCACCCAACCTGACCAATCCTCTCAGCCCCAAGAGTGTCCAGCCTTATGTCTCATTCAGCTGTGGGTCTAGATATGGTCAATCCAGGTTGCATCAGAGCCCCTGAACGGATTTTGTAAGAATATCTCTCTCTTTCACTGTGTTTGTTTAATGGGGTTTTTTTTAAGTAATCTATTTTTATAATGGGGTTTAGCTGCTTTTCCCTGCTGTGTTTATGCCGCTTTACACCCTCTTGATTCACTTCCAGAGAGATATCAATACATAGGTTTTAAGACTCTTACTAGTCAGATGTATTCTTGGGCGGTGAATAGGGGGCGTTAAGTCCAGTTCACTGAGCAGGGAGTAGGTCTTGTCTGTTACATATTTGGCTTGTGGAACGGTATCTGAGCTAATTTCAAACCCTTGTTTTATGCATCGCCCCACCTCACCTTTCCCATTAAGCAGCCATAGTGTGTTTTCTAAATGTGTGACTCTGTTCTGTTTTGGAATTCAGTTCAGGTGTAGCGATTTTGACATTCCCTCTATAAGTGATATCTTAGGATAAGTGTCCTTTTCTGTGTGACTTACTTCACTTAGAGTCATCGTCCCTAAATCCACTCATCATGCTGCTACTAGCCATATGACACTGATTTCATGGCTGAGTATATTCCATTGTGCATAAGTACCACAACTTCTTTATCCATTTTTCTCTTTCCTGGGATATTTAAGGTGTACCGAAGTGGAGGTTCTTGGAAACAGAGCAGCCCTAAACTTTGGGGTGCCTGTGTCTTGTTGATTTTTAGGTTTCCCGATTTCTACGCCCATGAGTGGAAGTGCCCTATGCTCTCTAAGCTGTGTTTATTACATGTTTCAGGAAGCAGCGAACACTTCTCCAGAGTGGCTGTTGGCAATTTCTACCCCGCCCATCAGCGTAGCAAGGCTCCCATGTCTCCATGGCCTGTCCTGCATTTCTGGTTTTTACACTTTTTTCAGCATGGCCCTTCTGACCGCTGGCAAGCGAGACTTCTTTGTAGCGCCGATTTGCCTTTCTGGCTTGCTTGGTTGGCCAAAAAGGGCGTATGCGTTTTTTCCTGAATATATTCAGGAAAAAACGCATACGCCCTTTTTGGCCAAGGGCATCATTGTCAACGCTTTGCCGCTTTTCATGTGCTTTCAAGGTGAGTCGAATCTACCTCCTGAATTCTGTTTCCTGCAATTCTGCCTTGCTTTCAAATCCTCTTCGTTGCCTTCCCTCAATATATTTGTGGACGAGAGTTATCATTTATAACTCTGCAGGTTTGAGAATTGCAGTGCCCCTGAGCTCCATTTGTCAACTCGCTTTTTTGGGAGCTGGCCGCAAAAGCGCAGGATTGCTTCAGGCCCTATTCTGGTTCCGGGGGTCAGGCTGAGCCTGTGGTTCATTCTTCTTCCTGATGAGAAAATAGAGTGACCTGTGCCTGTCCCAACACCTAGAGCTAGTCTCTCATTGGTTCCCCCTCTTCCTGTTCATCCTCAGGACAAATTGCGAGCTGTATGAAACAGGAGGTCAACGGTGCTGATTGTCCACGTAGGGACATTGTTAGTGAAGCGGCTGGAATGGCGAACCCGAGCACAAGGAGAGGAGAAATGAGGTGCGTTTTAGAAACCTTTCCCGATCACACGGTGTACCATCTTCTGGGTTTCCCAGGCATGTTTTCCATGTAGGGAGATGCCCTTGAACGTGGAGATTTGGGACCCATGGCATGGGTACCACGCAGTATTACTTTAAAGGGTCTGCGTTTGCTCACCCAACCTCACCAATCCTCTCAGCCCCAAGAGTGTCCAGCCTTATGTCTCATCCAGCTGTGGGTCTAGATATGGTCAATCCAGGTTGCATCAGAGCCCCTGAACGGATTTTGTAAGAATTTCTCTCTCTTTCACTGTCTTTGTTTAATGGGTTTTTTTTTAATGTAATCTATTTTTATAATGGGGTTTAGCTGCTTTTCCCTGCTGTGTTTATGCCGCTTTACACCCTCTTGATTCACTTCCAGAGAGATATCAATACATAGGTTTTAAGACTCTTACTAATCAGATGTATTCTTGGGCGGTGAATAGGGGGCGTTGAGTCCATTTCACTGAGCAGGGAGTAGGTCTTGTCTGTTACATATTTGGCTTGTGGAACGGTATCTGAGCTAATTTCAAACCCTTGTTTTATGCATCGCCCCACCTCACCTTTCCCGTTAAGCAGCCATAGTGTGTTTTCTAAATGTGTGACTCTGTTCTGTTTTGGAATTCAGTTCAGGTGTAGCGATTTTGACATTCCCTCTATAAGTGATATCTTAGGATAAGTGTCCTTTTCTGTGTGACTTACTTCACTTAGAGTCATGGTCCCTAAATCCACTCATCATGCTGCTACTAACCATATGACACTGATTTTATGCCTGAGTGATATTCCATTGTGCATAAGTACCACTACTTCTTTATCCATTTTTCTCTTTCCTGGGATATTTAAGGTGTACCGAAGTGGAGGTTCTTGGAAACAGAGCAGCCCTAAACTTTGGGGTGCCTGTGTCTTGTTGATTTTTAGGTTTCCCGATTTCTACGCCCATGAGTGGAAGTGCCCTATGCTCTCTAAGCTGTGTCTATTACATATTACAGGACACAGCGTACACTTCTCCAGAGTGGCTGTTGGAATTTTCCATCCCGCCCATCAGCGTAGCAAGGCTCCCATGTCTCCATGGCCTGTCCTGCATTTCTGGTTTTTACACTTTTTTCAGCATGGCCCTTCTGACCGCTGGCAAGCGAGACTTCTTTGTAGCGCCGATTTGCATTTCTGGCCTGCTTGGTTGGCCAAAAAGGGCGTATGCGTTTTTTCCTGAATATATTCAGGAAAAAACGCATACGCCCTTTTTGGCCAAGGGCATCATTGTCAACGCTTTGCCGCTTTTCATGTGCTTTCAAGGTGAGTCGAATCTACCTCCTGAATTCTGTTTCCTGCAATTCTGCCTTGCTTTCAAATCCTCTTCGTTGCCTTCCCTCAATATATTTGTGGACGAGAGTTATCATTTATAACTCTGCAGGTTTGAGAATTGCAGTGCCCCTGAGCTCCATTTGTCAACTCGCTTTTTTGGGAGCTGGCCGCAAAAGCGCAGGATTGCTTCAGGCCCTATTCTGGTTCCGGGGGTCAGGCTGAGCCTGTGGTTCATTCTTCTTCCTGATGAGAAAATAGAGTGACCTGTGCCTCTCCCAACACCTAGAGCTAGTCTCTCATTGGTTCCCCCTCTTCCTGTTCATCCTCAGGACAAATTGCGAGCTGTATGAAACAGGAGGTCAACGGTGCTGATTGTCCACGTAGGGACATTGTTAGTGAAGCGGCTGGAATGGCGAACCCGAGCACAAGGAGAGGAGAAATGAGGTGCGTTTTAGAAACCTTTCCCGATCACACGGTGTACCATCTTCTGGGTTTCCCAGGCATGTTTTCCATGTAGGAAGATGCCCTTGAACCTCGAGATTTGGGACCCATGGCTAGGGTACCACGCAGTATTACTTTAAAGGGTCTGCGTTTGCTCACCCAACCTCACCAATCCTCTCAGCCCCAAGAGTGTCCAGCCTTATGTCTCATCCAGCTGTGGGTCTAGATATGGTCAATCCAGGTTGCATCAGAGCCCCTGAACGGATTTTGTAAGAATATCTCTCTCTTTCACTGTGTTTGTTTAATGGGGTTTTTTTTAAGTAATCTATTTTTATAATGGGGTTTAGCTGCTTTTCCCTGCTGTGTTTATGCTGCTTTACACCCTCTTGATTCACTGCCAGAGAGATATCAATACATAGGTTTTAAGACTCTTACTAGTCAGATATATTCTTGGGCGGTGAAGAGGGGGCGTTGAGTCCAGTTGACTGAGCAGGGAGTAGGTCTTGTCTATTACATATTTGGCTTGTGGAACGGTATCTGAGCTAATTTCAAACCCTTGTTTTATGCATCGCCCCACCTCACCTTTCCCGTTAAGCAGCCATAGTGTGTTTTCTAAATGTGTGACTCTGTTCTGTTTTGGAATTCAGTTCAGGTGTAGCGATTTTGACATTCCCTCTATAAGTGATATCTTAGGATAAGTGTCCTTTTCTGTGTGACTTACTTCACTTAGAGTCATCGTCCCTAAATCCACTCATCATGCTGCTACTAACCATATGACACTGATTTTATGCCTGAGTGATATTCCATTGTGCATAAGTACCACAACTTCTTTATCCATTTTTCTCTTTCCTGGGATATTTAAGGTGTACCGAAGTGGAGGTTCTTGGAAACAGAGCAGCCCTAAACTTTGGGGTGCCTGTGTCTTGTTGATTTTTAGGTTTCCCGATTTCTACGCCCATGAGTGGAAGTGCCCTATGCTCTCTAAGCTGTGTTTATTACATGTTTCAGGACGCAGCGTACACTTCTCCAGAGTGGCTGTTGGCAATTTCCACCCCGCCCATCAGCGTAGCAAGGCTCCCATGTCTCCATGGCCTGTCCTGCATTTCTGGTTTTTACACTTTTTTCAGCATGTCCCTTTTGACCGCTGGCAAGTGAGACTTCTTTGTAGCGCCGATTTGCCTTTCCGGCTTGCTTGGTTGGCCAAAAAGGGCGTATGCGTTTTTTCCTGGATATATTCAGGAAAAAACGCATACGCCCTTTTTGGCCAAGGGCATCATTGTCAACGCTTTGCCGCTTTTCATGTGCTTTCAAGGCGAGTCGAATCTACCTCATGAAATCTGTTTCCTGCAATTCTGCCTTGCTTTCAAATCCTCTTCGTTGCCTTCCCTCAATATATTTGTGGACGAGAGTTATCATTTATAACTCTGCAGGTTTGAGAATTGCAGTGCCCCTGAGCTCCATTTGTCAACTCGCTTTTTTGGGAGCTGGCCGCAAAAGCGCAGGATTGCTTCAGGCCCTATTCTGGTTCCGGGGGTCAGGCTGAGCCTGTGGTTCATTCTTCTTCCTGATGAGAAAATAGAGTGACCTGTGCCTGTCCCAACACCTAGAGCTAGTGTCTCATTGGTTCCCCCTCTTCCCGTTCATCCTCAGGACAAATTCCGAGCTGTACGAAACAGGAGGTCAACGGTGCTGATTCTCCAATAGGGAGATTGTTAGTGAAGCGACTGGAATGGCGAACCCGAGCACAAGGAGAGGAGAAATGAGGTGCGTTTTAGAAACCTTTCCCGATCACACGGTGTACCATATTCTGGGTTTCCCAGGCATGTTTTCGATGTAGGAAGATGCCCTTGAACCTCGAGATTTGGGACCCATGGCTAGGGTACCACGCAGTATTACTTTAAAGGGTCTGCGTTTGCTCACCCAACCTGACCAATCCTCTCAGCCCCAAGAGTGTCCAGCCTTATGTCTCATTCAGCTGTGGGTCTAGATATGGTCAATCCAGGTTGCATCAGAGCCCCTGAACGGATTTTGTAAGAATATCTCTCTCTTTCACTGTGTTTGTTTAATGGGGTTTTTTTTAAGTAATCTATTTTTATAATGGGGTTTAGCTGCTTTTCCCTGCTGTGTTTATGCCGCTTTACACCCTCTTGATTCACTTCCAGAGAGATATCAATACATAGGTTTTAAGACTCTTACTAGTCAGATGTATTCTTGGGCGGTGAATAGGGGGCGTTAAGTCCAGTTCACTGAGCAGGGAGTAGGTCTTGTCTGTTACATATTTGGCTTGTGGAACGGTATCTGAGCTAATTTCAAACCCTTGTTTTATGCATCGCCCCACCTCACCTTTCCCATTAAGCAGCCATAGTGTGTTTTCTAAATGTGTGACTCTGTTCTGTTTTGGAATTCTGTTCAGGTGTAGCGATTTTGACATTCCCTCTATAAGTGATATCTTAGGATAAGTGTCCTTTTCTGTGTGACTTACTTCACTTAGAGTCATCGTCCCTAAATCCACTCATCATGCTGCTACTAGCCATATGACACTGATTTCATGGCTGAGTATATTCCATTGTGCATAAGTACCACAACTTCTTTATCCATTTTTCTCTTTCCTGGGATATTTAAGGTGTACCGAAGTGGAGGTTCTTGGAAACAGAGCAGCCCTAAACTTTGGGGTGCCTGTGTCTTGTTGATTTTTACGTTTCCCGATTTCTACGCCCATGAGTGGAAGTGCCCTATGCTCTCTAAGCTGTGTTTATTACATGTTTCAGGAAGCAGCGTACACTTCTCCAGAGTGGCTGTTGGCAATTTCTACCCCGCCCATCAGCGTAGCAAGGCTCCCATGTCTCCATGGCCTGTCCTGCATTTCTGGTTTTTACACTTTTTTCAGCATGGCCCTTCTGACCGCTGGCAAGCGAGACTTCTTTGTAGCGCCGATTTGCCTTTCTGGCTTGCTTGGTTGGCCAAAAAGGGCGTATGCGTTTTTTCCTGAATATATTCAGGAAAAAACGCATACGCCCTTTTTGGCCAAGGGCATCATTGTCAACGCTTTGCCGCTTTTCATGTGCTTTCAAGGTGAGTCGAATCTACCTCCTGAATTCTGTTTCCTGCAATTCTGCCTTGCTTTCAAATCCTCTTCGTTGCCTTCCCTCAATATATTTGTGGACGAGAGTTATCATTTATAACTCTGCAGGTTTGAGAATTGCAGTGCCCCTGAGCTCCATTTGTCAACTCGCTTTTTTGGGAGCTGGCCGCAAAAGCGCAGGATTGCTTCAGGCCCTATTCTGGTTCCGGGGGTCAGGCTGAGCCTGTGGTTCATTCTTCTTCCTGATGAGAAAATAGAGTGACCTGTGCCTGTCCCAACACCTAGAGCTAGTCTCTCATTGGTTCCCCCTCTTCCTGTTCATCCTCAGGACAAATTGCGAGCTGTATGAAACAGGAGGTCAACGGTGCTGATTGTCCACGTAGGGACATTGTTAGTGAAGCGGCTGGAATGGCGAACCCGAGCACAAGGAGAGGAGAAATGAGGTGCGTTTTAGAAACCTTTCCCGATCACACGGTGTACCATCTTCTGGGTTTCCCAGGCATGTTTTCGATGTAGGAAGATGCCCTTGAACCTGGAGATTTGGGACCCATGGCATGGGTACCACGCAGTATTACTTTAAAGGGTCTGCGTTTGCTCACCCAACCTCACCAATCCTCTCAGCCCCAAGAGTGTCCAGCCTTATGTCTCATCCAGCTGTGGGTCTAGATATGGTCAATCCAGGTTGCATCAGAGCCCCTGAACGGATTTTGTAAGAATTTCTCTCTCTTTCACTGTCTTTGTTTAATGGGTTTTTTTTTTAATGTAATCTATTTTTATAATGGGGTTTAGCTGCTTTTCCCTGCTGTGTTTATGCCGCTTTACACCCTCTTGATTCACTTGCAGAGAGATATCAATACATAGGTTTTAAGACTCTTACTAGTCAGATGTATTCTTGGGCGGTGAATAGGGGACGTTGAGTCCAGTTCACTGAGCAGGGAGTAGGTCTTGTCTGTTACATATTTGGCTTCTGGAACGGTATCTGAGCTAATTTCAAACCCTTGTTTTATGCATCGCCCCACCTCACCTTTCCCGTTAAGCAGCCATAGTGTGTTTTCTAAATGTGTGACTCTGTTCTGTTTTGGAATTCAGTTCAGGTGTAGCGATTTTGACATTCCCTCTATAAGTGATATCTTAGGATAAGTGTCCTTTTCTGTGTGACTTACTTCACTTAGAGTCATCGTCCCTAAATCCACTCATCATGCTGCTACTAGCCTTATGACACTGATTTCATGGCTGAGTGACATTCCATTGTGCATAAGTACCACTACTTCTTTATCCATTTTTCTCTTTCCTGGGATATTTAAGGTGTACCGAAGTGGAGGTTTTTGGAAACAGAGCAGCCCTAAACTTTGGGGTGCCTGTGTCTTGTTGATTTTTAGGTTTCCCGATTTCTACGCCCATGAGTGGAAGTGCCCTATGCTCTCTAAGCTGTGTCTATTACATATTACAGGACACAGCGTACACTTCTCCAGAGTGGCTGTTGGAAATTTCCATCCCGCCCATCAGCGTAGCAAGGCTCCCATGTCTCCATGGCCTGTCCTGCATTTCTGGTTTTTACACTTTTTTCAGCATGGCCCTTCTGACCGCTGGCAAGCGAGACTTCTTTGTAGCGCCGATTTGCCTTTCTGGCTTGCTTGGTTGGCCAAAAAGGGCGTATGCGTTTTTTCCTGAATATATTCAGGAAAAAACGCATACGCCCTTTTTGGCCAAGTGCATCATTGTCAACGCTTTGCCTCTTTTCATGTGCTTTCAAGGTGAGTCGAATCTACCTCCTGAATTCTGTTTCCTGCAATTCTGCCTTGCTTTCAAATCCTCTTCGTTGCCTTCCCTCAATATATTTGTGGAAGACAGTTATCATTTATAACTCTGCAGGTTTGAGAATTGCAGTGCCCCTGAGCTCCATTTGTCAACTCGCTTTTTTGGGAGCTGGCCGCAAAAGCGCAGGATTGCTTCAGGCCCTATTCTGGTTCCGGGGGTCAGGCTGAGCCTGTGGTTCATTCTTCTTCCTGATGAGAAAATAGAGTGACCTGTGCCTGTCCCAACACCTAGAGCTAGTCTCTCATTGGTTCCCCCTCTTCCTGTTCATCCTCAGGACAAATTGCGAGCTGTATGAAACAGGAGGTCAACGGTGCTGATTGTCCACGTAGGGACATTGTTAGTGAAGCGGCTGGAATGGCGAACCCGAGCACAAGGAGAGGAGAAATGAGGTGCGTTTTAGAAACCTTTCCCGATCACACGGTGTACCATCTTCTGGGTTTCCCAGGCATGTTTTCGATGTTGAAAGATGCCCTTGAATCTGGAGATTTGGGACCCATGGCATGGGTACCACGCAGTATTACTTTAAAGGGTCTGCGTTTGCTCACCCAACCTCACCAATCCTCTCAGCCCCAAGAGTGTCCAGCCTTATGTCTCATCCAGTTGTGGGTCTAGATATGGTCAATCCAGGTTGCATCAGAGCCCCTGAACGGATTTTGTAAGAATTTCTCTCTCTTTCACTGTCTTTGTTTTATGGGGTTTTTTTTGTAAGGAATCTATTTTTATAATGGGGTTTAGCTGCTTTTCCCTGCTGTGTTTATGCCGCTTTACACCCTCTTGATTCACTTCCAGAGAGATATCAATACATAGGTTTTAAGACTCTTACTAGTCAGATATATTCTTGGGCGGTGAATAGGGGGTGTTGAGTCCAGTTCACTGAGCAGGGAGTAGGTCTTGTTTATTACATATTTGGCTTCTGGAAAGGTATCTGAGCTAAAGTCAAACCCTTGTTTTATGCATCACCCCGCCTCACCTTTCCCGTTAAGCAGCCATAGTGTGTTTTCTAAATGTGTGACTCTGTTCTGTTTTGGAATTCAGTTCAGGTGTAGCGATTTTGACATTCCCTCTATAAGTGATATCTTAGGATAAGTGTCCTTTTCTGTGTGACTTACTTCACTTAGAGTCATCGTCCCTAAATCCACTCATCATGCTGCTACTAGCCTTATGACACTGATTTCATGGCTGAGTGACATTCCATTGTGCATAAGTACCACAACTTCTTTATCCATTTTTCTCTTTCCTGGGATATTTAAGGTGTACCGAAGTGGAGGTTCTTGGAAACAGAGCAGCCCTAAACTTTGGGGTGCCTGTGTCTTGTTGATTTTTAGGTTTCCCGATTTCTACGCCCATGAGTGGAAGTGCCCTATGCTCTCTAAGCTGTGTCTATTACATATTACAGGACACAGCGTACACTTCTCCAGAGTGGCTGTTGGAATTTTCCATCCCGCCCATCAGCGTAGCAAGGCTCCCATGTCTCCATGGCCTGTCCTGCATTTCTGGTTTTTACACTTTTTTCAGCATGGCCCTTCTGACCGCTGGCACGCGAGACTTCTTTGTAGCGCCGATTTGCCTTTCTGGCCTGCTTGGTTGGCCAAAAAGGGCGTATGCGTTTTTTCCTGAATATATTCAGGAAAAAACGCATACGCCCTTTTTGGCCAAGGGCATCATTGTCAACGCTTTGCCGCTTTTCATGTGCTTTCAAGGTGAGTCGAATCTACCTCCTGAATTCTGTTTCCTGCAATTCTGCCTTGCTTTCAAATCCTCTTCGTTGCCTTCCCTCAATATATTTGTGGACGAGAGTTATCATTTATAACTCTGCAGGTTTGAGAATTGCAGTGCCCCTGAGCTCCATTTGTCAACTCGCTTTTTTGGGAGCTGGCCGCAAAAGCGCAGGATTGCTTCAGGCCCTATTCTGGTTCCGGGGGTCAGGCTGAGCCTGTGGTTCATTCTTCTTCCTGATGAGAAAATAGAGTGACCTGTGCCTGTCCCAACACCTAGAGCTAGTGTCTCATTGGTTCCCCCTCTTCCCGTTCATCCTCAGGACAAATTCCGAGCTGTACGAAACAGGAGGTCAACGGT
Organism: Eubalaena glacialis; assembly: GCF_028564815.1. Classification (NCBI taxonomy): domain Eukaryota; kingdom Metazoa; phylum Chordata; class Mammalia; order Artiodactyla; family Balaenidae; genus Eubalaena; species Eubalaena glacialis. The sequence continues at coordinate 71,273,411 of NC_083716.1, forward strand.
GCTGATTCTCCAAGTAGGTAGATTGTTAGTGAAGCGACTGGAATGGCGAACCCGAGCACAAGGAGAGGAGAAATGAGGTGCGTTTTAGAAACCTTTCCCGATCACACGGTGTACCATATTCTGGGTTTCCCAGGCATGTTTTCGATGTAGGAAGATGCCCTTGAACCTCGAGATTTGGGACCCATGGCTAGGGTACCACGCAGTATTACTTTAAAGGGTCTGCGTTTGCTCACCCAACCTGACCAATCCTCTCAGCCCCAAGAGTGTCCAGCCTTATGTCTCATTCAGCTGTGGGTCTAGATATGGTCAATCCAGGTTGCATCAGAGCCCCTGAACGGATTTTGTAAGAATATCTCTCTCTTTCACTGTGTTTGTTTAATGGGGTTTTTTTTAAGTAATCTATTTTTATAATGGGGTTTAGCTGCTTTTCCCTGCTGTGTTTATGCCGCTTTACACCCTCTTGATTCACTTCCAGAGAGATATCAATACATAGGTTTTAAGACTCTTACTAGTCAGATGTATTCTTGGGCGGTGAATAGGGGGCGTTAAGTCCAGTTCACTGAGCAGGGAGTAGGTCTTGTCTGTTACATATTTGGCTTGTGGAACGGTATCTGAGCTAATTTCAAACCCTTGTTTTATGCATCGCCCCACCTCACCTTTCCCATTAAGCAGCCATAGTGTGTTTTCTAAATGTGTGACTCTGTTCTGTTTTGGAATTCAGTTCAGGTGTAGCGATTTTGACATTCCCTCTATAAGTGATATCTTAGGATAAGTGTCCTTTTCTGTGTGACTTACTTCACTTAGAGTCATCGTCCCTAAATCCACTCATCATGCTGCTACTAGCCATATGACACTGATTTCATGGCTGAGTATATTCCATTGTGCATAAGTACCACAACTTCTTTATCCATTTTTCTCTTTCCTGGGATATTTAAGGTGTACCGAAGTGGAGGTTCTTGGAAACAGAGCAGCCCTAAACTTTGGGGTGCCTGTGTCTTGTTGATTTTTAGGTTTCCCGATTTCTACGCCCATGAGTGGAAGTGCCCTATGCTCTCTAAGCTGTGTTTATTACATGTTTCAGGAAGCAGCGAACACTTCTCCAGAGTGGCTGTTGGCAATTTCTACCCCGCCCATCAGCGTAGCAAGGCTCCCATGTCTCCATGGCCTGTCCTGCATTTCTGGTTTTTACACTTTTTTCAGCATGGCCCTTCTGACCGCTGGCAAGCGAGACTTCTTTGTAGCGCCGATTTGCCTTTCTGGCTTGCTTGGTTGGCCAAAAAGGGCGTATGCGTTTTTTCCTGAATATATTCAGGAAAAAACGCATACGCCCTTTTTGGCCAAGGGCATCATTGTCAACGCTTTGCCGCTTTTCATGTGCTTTCAAGGTGAGTCGAATCTACCTCCTGAATTCTGTTTCCTGCAATTCTGCCTTGCTTTCAAATCCTCTTCGTTGCCTTCCCTCAATATATTTGTGGACGAGAGTTATCATTTATAACTCTGCAGGTTTGAGAATTGCAGTGCCCCTGAGCTCCATTTGTCAACTCGCTTTTTTGGGAGCTGGCCGCAAAAGCGCAGGATTGCTTCAGGCCCTATTCTGGTTCCGGGGGTCAGGCTGAGCCTGTGGTTCATTCTTCTTCCTGATGAGAAAATAGAGTGACCTGTGCCTGTCCCAACACCTAGAGCTAGTCTCTCATTGGTTCCCCCTCTTCCTGTTCATCCTCAGGACAAATTGCGAGCTGTATGAAACAGGAGGTCAACGGTGCTGATTGTCCACGTAGGGACATTGTTAGTGAAGCGGCTGGAATGGCGAACCCGAGCACAAGGAGAGGAGAAATGAGGTGCGTTTTAGAAACCTTTCCCGATCACACGGTGTACCATCTTCTGGGTTTCCCAGGCATGTTTTCCATGTAGGGAGATGCCCTTGAACGTGGAGATTTGGGACCCATGGCATGGGTACCACGCAGTATTACTTTAAAGGGTCTGCGTTTGCTCACCCAACCTCACCAATCCTCTCAGCCCCAAGAGTGTCCAGCCTTATGTCTCATCCAGCTGTGGGTCTAGATATGGTCAATCCAGGTTGCATCAGAGCCCCTGAACGGATTTTGTAAGAATTTCTCTCTCTTTCACTGTCTTTGTTTAATGGGTTTTTTTTTAATGTAATCTATTTTTATAATGGGGTTTAGCTGCTTTTCCCTGCTGTGTTTATGCCGCTTTACACCCTCTTGATTCACTTCCAGAGAGATATCAATACATAGGTTTTAAGACTCTTACTAATCAGATGTATTCTTGGGCGGTGAATAGGGGGCGTTGAGTCCATTTCACTGAGCAGGGAGTAGGTCTTGTCTGTTACATATTTGGCTTGTGGAACGGTATCTGAGCTAATTTCAAACCCTTGTTTTATGCATCGCCCCACCTCACCTTTCCCGTTAAGCAGCCATAGTGTGTTTTCTAAATGTGTGACTCTGTTCTGTTTTGGAATTCAGTTCAGGTGTAGCGATTTTGACATTCCCTCTATAAGTGATATCTTAGGATAAGTGTCCTTTTCTGTGTGACTTACTTCACTTAGAGTCATGGTCCCTAAATCCACTCATCATGCTGCTACTAACCATATGACACTGATTTTATGCCTGAGTGATATTCCATTGTGCATAAGTACCACTACTTCTTTATCCATTTTTCTCTTTCCTGGGATATTTAAGGTGTACCGAAGTGGAGGTTCTTGGAAACAGAGCAGCCCTAAACTTTGGGGTGCCTGTGTCTTGTTGATTTTTAGGTTTCCCGATTTCTACGCCCATGAGTGGAAGTGCCCTATGCTCTCTAAGCTGTGTCTATTACATATTACAGGACACAGCGTACACTTCTCCAGAGTGGCTGTTGGAATTTTCCATCCCGCCCATCAGCGTAGCAAGGCTCCCATGTCTCCATGGCCTGTCCTGCATTTCTGGTTTTTACACTTTTTTCAGCATGGCCCTTCTGACCGCTGGCAAGCGAGACTTCTTTGTAGCGCCGATTTGCATTTCTGGCCTGCTTGGTTGGCCAAAAAGGGCGTATGCGTTTTTTCCTGAATATATTCAGGAAAAAACGCATACGCCCTTTTTGGCCAAGGGCATCATTGTCAACGCTTTGCCGCTTTTCATGTGCTTTCAAGGTGAGTCGAATCTACCTCCTGAATTCTGTTTCCTGCAATTCTGCCTTGCTTTCAAATCCTCTTCGTTGCCTTCCCTCAATATATTTGTGGACGAGAGTTATCATTTATAACTCTGCAGGTTTGAGAATTGCAGTGCCCCTGAGCTCCATTTGTCAACTCGCTTTTTTGGGAGCTGGCCGCAAAAGCGCAGGATTGCTTCAGGCCCTATTCTGGTTCCGGGGGTCAGGCTGAGCCTGTGGTTCATTCTTCTTCCTGATGAGAAAATAGAGTGACCTGTGCCTCTCCCAACACCTAGAGCTAGTCTCTCATTGGTTCCCCCTCTTCCTGTTCATCCTCAGGACAAATTGCGAGCTGTATGAAACAGGAGGTCAACGGTGCTGATTGTCCACGTAGGGACATTGTTAGTGAAGCGGCTGGAATGGCGAACCCGAGCACAAGGAGAGGAGAAATGAGGTGCGTTTTAGAAACCTTTCCCGATCACACGGTGTACCATCTTCTGGGTTTCCCAGGCATGTTTTCCATGTAGGAAGATGCCCTTGAACCTCGAGATTTGGGACCCATGGCTAGGGTACCACGCAGTATTACTTTAAAGGGTCTGCGTTTGCTCACCCAACCTCACCAATCCTCTCAGCCCCAAGAGTGTCCAGCCTTATGTCTCATCCAGCTGTGGGTCTAGATATGGTCAATCCAGGTTGCATCAGAGCCCCTGAACGGATTTTGTAAGAATATCTCTCTCTTTCACTGTGTTTGTTTAATGGGGTTTTTTTTAAGTAATCTATTTTTATAATGGGGTTTAGCTGCTTTTCCCTGCTGTGTTTATGCTGCTTTACACCCTCTTGATTCACTGCCAGAGAGATATCAATACATAGGTTTTAAGACTCTTACTAGTCAGATATATTCTTGGGCGGTGAAGAGGGGGCGTTGAGTCCAGTTGACTGAGCAGGGAGTAGGTCTTGTCTATTACATATTTGGCTTGTGGAACGGTATCTGAGCTAATTTCAAACCCTTGTTTTATGCATCGCCCCACCTCACCTTTCCCGTTAAGCAGCCATAGTGTGTTTTCTAAATGTGTGACTCTGTTCTGTTTTGGAATTCAGTTCAGGTGTAGCGATTTTGACATTCCCTCTATAAGTGATATCTTAGGATAAGTGTCCTTTTCTGTGTGACTTACTTCACTTAGAGTCATCGTCCCTAAATCCACTCATCATGCTGCTACTAACCATATGACACTGATTTTATGCCTGAGTGATATTCCATTGTGCATAAGTACCACAACTTCTTTATCCATTTTTCTCTTTCCTGGGATATTTAAGGTGTACCGAAGTGGAGGTTCTTGGAAACAGAGCAGCCCTAAACTTTGGGGTGCCTGTGTCTTGTTGATTTTTAGGTTTCCCGATTTCTACGCCCATGAGTGGAAGTGCCCTATGCTCTCTAAGCTGTGTTTATTACATGTTTCAGGACGCAGCGTACACTTCTCCAGAGTGGCTGTTGGCAATTTCCACCCCGCCCATCAGCGTAGCAAGGCTCCCATGTCTCCATGGCCTGTCCTGCATTTCTGGTTTTTACACTTTTTTCAGCATGTCCCTTTTGACCGCTGGCAAGTGAGACTTCTTTGTAGCGCCGATTTGCCTTTCCGGCTTGCTTGGTTGGCCAAAAAGGGCGTATGCGTTTTTTCCTGGATATATTCAGGAAAAAACGCATACGCCCTTTTTGGCCAAGGGCATCATTGTCAACGCTTTGCCGCTTTTCATGTGCTTTCAAGGCGAGTCGAATCTACCTCATGAAATCTGTTTCCTGCAATTCTGCCTTGCTTTCAAATCCTCTTCGTTGCCTTCCCTCAATATATTTGTGGACGAGAGTTATCATTTATAACTCTGCAGGTTTGAGAATTGCAGTGCCCCTGAGCTCCATTTATCAACTCGCTTTTTTGGGAGCTGGCCGCAAAAGCGCAGGATTGCTTCAGGCCCTTTCTGGTTCCGGGGGGCAGGTTGAGCCTGTGGTTCATTCTTCTTCCTGATGGGAAAATAGAGTGACCTGTGCCTGTCCCAACACCTAGAGCTAGTCTCTCATTGGTTCCCCCTCTTCCCGTTCATCCTCAGGACAAATTGCGAGCTGTACGAAACAGGAGGTCAACGGTGCTGATTCTCCAAGTAGGGAGATTGTTAGTGAAGCGGCTGGAATGGCGAACCCGAGCACAAGTAGAGGAGAAATGAGGGGCGTTTTAGAAACCTTTCCCGATCACTCGGTGTACCATCTTCTGGGTTTCCCAGGCATATTTTCGATGTAGGAAGATGCCCTTGAACCTGGAGATTTGGGACCCATGGCATGGGTACCACGCAGTATTACTTTAAAGAGTCTGCGTTTGCTCACCCAACCTCACCAATCCTCTCAGCCCCAAGAGTGTCAAGCCTTATGTCTCATCCAGCTGTGGGTCTAGATATGGTCAATCCAGGTTGCATCAGAGCCCCTGAACGGATTTTGTAAGAATTTCTCTCTCTTTCACTGTCTTTGTTTTATGGGGTTTTTTTTTAATGTAATCTATTTTTATAATGGGGTTTAGCTGCTTTTCCCTGCTGTGTTTATGCCGCTTTACACCCTCTTGATTCACTTCCAGAGAGATATCAATACATAGGTTTTAAGACTCTTACTAGTCAGATATATTCTTGGGCGGTGAATAGGGGGCGTTGAGTCCAGTTGACTGAGCAGGGAGTAGGTCTTGTCTATTACATATTTGGCTTGTGGAACGGTATCTGAGCTAATTTCAAACCCTTGTTTTATGCATCGCCCCACCTCACCTTTCCCGTTAAGCAGCCATAGTGTGTTTTCTAAATGTGTGACTCTGTTCTGTTTTGGAATTCAGTTCAGGTGTAGCGATTTTGACATTCCCTCTATAAGTGATATCTTAGGATAAGTGTCCTTTTCTGTGTGACTTACTTCACTTAGAGTAATCGTCCCTAAATCCACTCATCATGCTGGTACTAGACTTATGACACTGGTTTCATGGCTGAGTGACATTCCATTGTGCATAAGTACCACTACTTCTTTATCCATTTTTCTCTTTCCTGGGATATTTAAGGTGTACCGAAGTGGAGGTTTTTGGAAACAGAGCAGCCCTAAACTTTGGGGTGCCTGTGTCTTGTTGATTTTTAGGTTTCCCGATTTCTACGCCCATGAGTGGAAGTGCCCTATGCTCTCTAAGCTGTGTCTATTACATATTACAGGACACAGCGTACACTTCTCCAGAGTGGCTGTTGGCAATTTCCATCCCGCCCATCAGCGTAGCAAGGCTCCCATGTCTCCATGGCCTGTCCTGCATTTCTGGTTTTTACACTTTTTTCAGCATGGCCCTTCTGACCGCTGGCAAGCGAGACTTCTTTGTAGCGCCGATTTGCCTTTCTGGCTTGCTTGGTTGGCCAAAAAGGGCGTATGCGTTTTTTCCTGAATATATTCAGGAAAAAACGCATACGCCGTTTTTGGCCAAGGGCATCATTGTCAACGCTTTGCCGCTTTTCATGTGCTTTCAAGGTGAGTCGAATCTACCTCCAGAATTCTGTTTCCTGCAATTCTGCTTTGCTTTCAAATCCTCTTCGTTGCCTTCCCTCAATATATTTGTGGACGAGAGTTATCATTTATAACTCTGCAGGTTTGTGCATTGCAGTGCCCCTGAGCTCCATTTGTTAACTCGCTTTTTTGGGAGCTGGCCGAAAAAGCGCAGGATTGCTTCAGGCCCTATTCTGGTTCCGGGGAGCAGGCTAAGCCTGTGGTTCATTCTTCTTCCTGATGGGAAAATAGAGTGACCTGTGCCTGTCCCAACACCTAGAGTTAGTCTCTAATTGGTTCCCCCTCTTCCCGTTCATCCTCAGGACAAATTGCGAGCTGTACGAAACAGGAGGTCAACGGTGCTGATTGTCCACGTAGGGAGATTGTTAGTGAAGCGGCTGGAATGGCGAACCCGAGCACAAGGAGAGGAGAAATGAGGGGCGTTTTAGAAACCTTTCCCGATCACTCGGTGTACCATCTTCTGGGTTTCCCAGGCATGTTTTCGATGTAGGAAGATGCCCTTGAACCTGGAGATTTGGGACCCATGGCATGGGTACCACGCAGTATTACTTTAAAGGGTCTGCGTTTGCTCACCCAACCTCACCAATCCTCTCAGCCCCAAGAGTGTCCAGCCTTATGTCTCATCCAGCTGTGGGTCTAGATATGGTCAATCCAGGTTGCATCAGAGCCCCTGAACGGATTTTGTAAGAATTTCTCTCTCTTTCACTGTCTTAGTTTTATGGGGTTTTTTTTTTAAGTAATCTATTTTTATAATGGGGTTTAGCTGCTTTTCCCTGCTGTGTTTATGCCGCTTTACACCCTCTTTATTCACTTCCAGAGAGATATCAATACATAGGTTTTAAGACTCTTACTAGTCAGATATATTCTTGGGCGGTGAATAGGGGGCGTTGAGTCCAGTTGACTGAGCAGGGAGTAGGTCTTGTCTATTACATATTTGGCTTGTGGAACGGTATCTGAGCTAATTTCAAACCCTTGTTTTATGCATCGCCCCACCTCACCTTTCCCGTTAAGCAGCCATAGTGTGTTTTCTAAATGTGTGACTCTGTTCTGTTTTGGAATTCAGTTCAGGTGTAGCGATGTTGACATTCCCTCTATAAGTGATATCTTAGGATAAGTGTCCTTTTCTGTGTGACTTACTTCACTTAGAGTAATCGTCCCTAAATCCACTCATCATGCTGGTACTATCCTTATGACACTGGTTTCATGGCTGAGTGACATTCCATTGTGCATAAGTACCACTACTTCTTTATCCATTTTTCTCTTTCCTGGGATATTTAAGGTGTACCGAAGTGGAGGTTTTTGGAAACAGAGCAGCTCTAAACTTTGGGGTGCCTGTGTCTTGTTGATTTTTAGGTTTCCCGATTTCTACGCCCATGAGTGGAAGTGCCCTATGCTCTCTAAGCTGTGTCTATTACATATTTCAGGACGCAGCGTACACTTCTCCAGAGTGGCTGTTGGCAATTTCCACCCCGCCCATCAGCGTAGCAAGGCTCCCATGTCTCCATGGCCTGTCCTGCATTTCTGGTTTTTACACTTTTTTCAGCATGTCCCTTTTGACCGCTGGCAAGTGAGACTTCTTTGTAGCGCCGATTTGCCTTTCCGGCTTGCTTGGTTGGCCAAAAAGGGCGTATGCGTTTTTTCCTGGATATATTCAGGACAAAACGCATACGCCCTTTTTGGCCAAGGGCATCATTGTCAACGCTTTGCCGCTTTTCATGTGCTTTCAAGGCGAGTCGAATCTACCTCATGAAATCTGTTTCCTGCAATTCTGCCTTGCTTTCAAATCCTCTTCGTTGCCTTCCCTCAATATATTTGTGGACGAGAGTTATCATTTATAACTCTGCAGGTTTGAGAATTGCAGTGCCCCTGAGCTCCATTTGTCAACTCGCTTTTTTGGGAGCTGGCCGCAAAAGCGCAGGATTGCTTCAGGCCCTTTCTGGTTCCGGGGGGCAGGTTGAGCCTGTGGTTCATTCTTCTTCCTGATGGGAAAATAGAGTGACCTGTGCCTGTCCCAACACCTAGAGCTAGTCTCTCATTGGTTCCCCCTCTTCCCGTTCATCCTCAGGACAAATTGCGAGCTGTACGAAACAGGAGGTCAACGGTGCTGATTGTCCACGTAGGGAGATTGTTAGTGAAGCGGCTGGAATGGCGAACCCGAGCACAAGTAGAGGAGAAATGAGGGGCGTTTTAGAAACCTTTCCCGATCACTCGGTGTACCATCTTCTGGGTTTCCCAGGCATATTTTCGATGTAGGAAGATGCCCTTGAACCTGGAGATTTGGGACCCATGGCATGGGTACCACGCAGTATTACTTTAAAGGGTCTGCGTTTGCTCACCCAACCTCACCAATCCTCTCAGCCCCAAGAGTGTCAAGCCTTATGTCTCATCCAGCTGTGGGTCTAGATATGGTCAATCCAGGTTGCATCAGAGCCCCTGAACGGATTTTGTAAGAATTTCTCTCTCTTTCACTGTCTTTGTTTTATGGGGTTTTTTTTTAAGTAATCTATTTTTATAATGGGGTTTAGCTGCTTTTCCCTGCTGTGTTTATGCCGCTTTACACCCTCTTGATTCACTTCCAGAGAGATATCAATACATAGGTTTTAAGACTCTTACTAGTCAGATATATTCTTGGGCGGTGAATAGGGGGCGTTGAGTCCAGTTGACTGAGCAGGGAGTAGGTCTTGTCTATTACATATTTGGCTTGTGGAACGGTATCTGAGCTAATTTCAAACCCTTGTTTTATGCATCGCCCCACCTCACCTTTCCCGTTAAGCAGCCATAGTGTGTTTTCTAAATGTGTGACTCTGTTCTGTTTTGGAATTCAGTTCAGGTGTAGCGATTTTGACATTCCCTCTATAAGTGATATCTTAGGATAAGTGTCCTTTTCTGTGTGACTTACTTCACTTAGAGTAATCGTCCCTAAATCCACTCATCATGCTGGTACTAGCCTTATGACACTGGTTTCATGGCTGAGTGACATTCCATTGTGCATAAGTACCACTACTTCTTTATCCATTTTTCTCTTTCCTGGGATATTTAAGGTGTACCGAAGTGGAGGTTTTTGGAAACAGAGCAGCCCTAAACTTTGGGGTGCCTGTGTCTTGTTGATTTTTAGGTTTCCCGATTTCTACGCCCATGAGTGGAAGTGCCCTATGCTCTCTAAGCTGTGTCTATTACATATTACAGGACACAGCGTACACTTCTCCAGAGTGGCTGTTGGCAATTTCCATCCCGCCCATCAGCGTAGCAAGGCTCCCATGTCTCCATGGCCTGTCCTGCATTTCTGGTTTTTACACTTTTTTCAGCATGGCCCTTCTGACCGCTGGCAAGCGAGACTTCTTTGTAGCGCCGATTTGCCTTTCCGGCTTTCTTGGTTGGCCAAAAAGGGCGTATGCGTTTTTTCCTGAATATATTCAGGAAAAAACGCATACGCCCTTTTTGGCCAAGGGCATCATTGTCAACGCTTTGCCGCTTTTCATGTGCTTTCAAGGTGAGTCGAATCTACCTCCAGAATTCTGTTTCCTGCAATTCTGCTTTGCTTTCAAATCCTCTTCGTTGCCTTCCCTCAATATATTTGTGGACGAGAGTTATCATTTATAACTCTGCAGGTTTGTGCATTGTAGTGCCCCTGAGCTCCATTTGTTAACTCGCTTTTTTGGGAGCTGGCCGAAAAAGCGCAGGATTGCTTCAGGCCCTATTCTGGTTCCGGGGAGCAGGCTAAGCCTGTGGTTCATTCTTCTTCCTGATGGGAAAATAGAGTGACCTGTGCCTGTCCCAACACCTAGAGTTAGTCTCTAATTGGTTCCCCCTCTTCCCGTTCATCCTCAGGACAAATTGCGAGCTGTACGAAACAGGAGGTCAACGGTGCTGATTGTCCACGTAGGGAGATTGTTAGTGAAGCGGCTGGAATGGCGAACCCGAGCACAAGGAGAGGAGAAATGAGGTGCGTTTTAGAAACCTTTCCCGATCACACGGTGTACCATCTTCTGGGTTTCCCAGGCATGTTTTCGATGTAGGAAGATGCCCTTGAACCTGGAGATTTGGGACCCATGACATGGGTACCACGCAGTATTACTTTAAAGGGTCTGCGTTTGCTCACCCAACCTCACCAATCCTCTCAGCCCCAAGAGTGTCCAGCCTTATGTCTCATCCAGCTGTGGGTCTAGATATGGTCAATCCAGGTTGCATCAGAGCCCCTGAACGGATTTTGTAAGAATTTCTCTCTCTTTCACTGTCTTTGTTTAATGGGGTTTATTTTAAGTAATCTATTTTTATAATGGGGTTTAGCTGCTTTTCCCTGCTGTGTTTATGCCGCTTTACACCCTCTTGATTCACTGCCAGAGAGATATCAATACATAGGTTTTAAGACTCTTACTAGTCAGATATATTCTTGGGCGGTGAATAGGGGACGTTGAATCCAGTTGACTGAGCAGGGAGTATGTCTTGTCTATTACATATTTGGCTTGTGGAACGGTATCTGAGCTAATTTCAAACCTTTGTTTTATGCATCGCCCCACCTCACCTTTCCCGTTAAGCAGCCATAGTGTGTTTTCTAAATGTGTGACTCTGTTCTGTTTTGGAATTCAGCTCAGGTGTAGCGATTTTGACATTCCCTCTATAAGTGATATCTTAGGATAAGTGTCCTTTTCTGTGTGACTTACTTCACTTAGAGTCATCGTCTCTAAATCCACTCATCATGCTGCTACTAGCCTTAAGACACTGATTTCATGGCTGAGTGATATTCCATTGTGCATAAGTACCACAACTTCTTTATCCATTTTTCTCTTTCCTGGGATATCTAAGGTGTACCGAAGTGGAGGTTCTTGGAAACAGAGCAGCCCTAAACTTTGGGGTGCCTGTGTCTTGTTGATTTTTAGGTTTCCCGATTTCTACGCCCATGAGTGGAAGTGCCCTATGCTCTCTAAGCTGTGTTTATTACATGTTTCAGGACGCAGCGTACACTTCTCCAGAGTGGCTGTTGGCAATTTCCACCCCGCCCATCAGCGTAGCAAGGCTCCCATGTCTCCATGGCCTGTCCTGCATTTCTGGTTTTTACACTTTTTTCAGCATGGCCCTTTTGACCGCTGGCAAGTGAGACTTCTTTGTAGCGCCGATTTGCCTTTCCGGCTTGCTTGGTTGGCCAAAAAGGGCGTATGCGTTTTTTCCTGGATATATTCAGGAAAAAACGCATACGCCCTTTTTGGCCAAGGGCATCATTGTCAACGCTTTGCCGCTTTTCATGTGCTTTCAAGGCGAGTCGAATCTACCTCATGAAATCTGTTTCCTGCAATTCTGCCTTGCTTTCAAATCCTCTTCGTTGCCTTCCCTCAATATATTTGTGGACGAGAGTTATCATTTATAACTCTGCAGGTTTGAGAATTGCAGTGCCCCTGAGCTCCATTTGTCAACTCGCTTTTTTGGGAGCTGGCCGCAAAAGCGCAGGATTGCTTCAGGCCCTATTCTGGTTCCGGGGGTCAGGCTGAGCCTGTGGTTCATTCTTCATCCTGATGAGAAAATAGAGTGACCTGTGCCTGTCCCAACACCTAGAGCTAGTGTCTCATTGGTTCCCCTTCTTCCCGTTCATCCTCAGGACAAATTCCGAGCTGTACGAAACAGGAGGTCAACGGTGCTGATTCTCCAAGTAGGGAGATTGTTAGTGAAGCGACTGGAATGGCGAACCCGAGCACAAGGAGAGGAGAAATGAGGTGCGTTTTAGAAACCTTTCCCGATCACACGGTGTACCATCATCTGGGTTTCCCAGGCATGTTTTCGATGTAGGAAGATGCCCTTGAACCTGGAGATTTGGGACCCATGGCATGGGTACCACGCAATATTACTTTAAAGGGTCTGCGTTTGCTCACCCAACCTCACCAATCCTCTCAGCCCCAAGAGTGTCCAGCCTTATGTCTCATCCAGCTGTGGGTCTAGATATGGTCAATCCAGGTTGCATCAGAGCCCCTGAACGGATTTTGTAAGAATTTCTCTCTCTTTCACTGTCTTTGTTTAATGGTTTTTTTTTTTAATGTAATCTATTTTTATAATGGGGTTTAGCTGCTTTTCCCTGCTGTGTTTATGCCACTTTACACCCTCTTGATTCACTTCCAGAGAGATATTAATACATAGGTTTTAAGACTCTTACTAGTCAGATATATTCTTGGGCGGTGAATAGGGGGTGTTGAGTCCAGTTGACTGAGCAGGGAGTAGGTCTTGTTTATTACATATTTGGCTTCTGGAAAGGTATCTGAGCTAAAGTCAAACCCTTGTTTTATGCATCACCCCGCCTCACCTTTCCCGTTAAGCAGCCATAGTGTGTTTTCTAAATGTGTGACTCTGTTCTGTTTTGGAATTCAGTTCAGGTGTAGCGATGTTGACATTCCCTCTCTAAGTGATATCTTAGGATAAGTGTCCTTTTCTGTGTGACTTACTTCACTTAGAGTCATCGTCCCTAAATCCACTCATCATGCTGCTACTAGCCTTATGACACTGATTTCATGGCTGAGTGACATTCCATTGTGCATAAGTACCACTACTTCTTTATCCATTTTTCTCTTTCCTGGGATATTTAAGGTGTACCGAAGTGGAGGTTCTTGGAAACAGAGCAGCCCTAAACTTTGGGGTGCCTGTGTCTTGTTGATTTTTAGGTTTCCCGATTTCTACGCCCATGAGTGGAAGTGCCCTATGCTCTCTAAGCTGTGTTTATTACATGTTTTAGGACGCAGCGTACACTTCTCCAGAGTGGCTGTTGGCAATTTCCACCCCGCCCATCAGCGTAGCAAGGCTCCCATGTCTCCATGGCCTGTCCTGCATTTCTGGTTTTTACACTTTTTTCAGCATGTCCCTTTTGACCGCTGGCAAGTGAGACTTCTTTGTAGCGCCGATTTGCCTTTCCGGCTTGCTTGGTTGGCCAAAAAGGGCGTATGCGTTTTTTCCTGGATATATTCAGGAAAAAACGCATACGCCCTTTTTGGCCAAGGGCATCATTGTCAACGCTTTGCCGCTTTTCATGTGCTTTCAAGGCGAGTCGAATCTACCTCATGAAATCTGTTTCCTGCAATTCTGCCTTGCTTTCAAATCCTCTTCGTTGCCTTCCCTCAATATATTTGTGGACGAGAGTTATCATTTATAACTCTGCAGGTTTGAGAATTGCAGTGCCCCTGAGCTCCATTTGTCAACTCGCTTTTTTGGGAGCTGGCCGCAAAAGCGCAGGATTGCTTCAGGCCCTTTCTGGTTCCGGGGGGCAGGTTGAGCCTGTGGTTCATTCTTCTTCCTGATGGGAAAATAGAGTGACCTGTGCCTGTCCCAACACCTAGAGCTAGTCTCTCATTGGTTCCCCCTCTTCCCGTTCATCCTCAGGACAAATTGCGAGCTGTACGAAACAGGAGGTCAACGGTGCTGATTCTCCAAGTAGGGAGATTGTTAGTGAAGCGGCTGGAATGGCGAACCCGAGCACAAGTAGAGGAGAAATGAGGGGCGTTTTAGAAACCTTTCCCGATCACTCGGTGTACCATCTTCTGGGTTTCCCAGGCATATTTTCGATGTAGGAAGATGCCCTTGAACCTGGAGATTTGGGACCCATGGCATGGGTACCACGCAGTATTACTTTAAAGGGTCTGCGTTTGCTCACCCAACCTCACCAATCCTCTCAGCCCCAAGAGTGTCAAGCCTTATGTCTCATCCAGCTGTGGGTCTAGATATGGTCAATCCAGGTTGCATCAGAGCCCCTGAACGGATTTTGTAAGAATTTCTCTCTCTTTCACTGTCTTTGTTTTATGGGTTTTTTTTTAAGTAATATATTTTTATAATGGGGTTTAGCTGCTTTTCCCTGCTGTGTTAATGCCGCTTTACACCCTCTTGATTTACTTCCAGAGAGATATCAATACATAGGTTTTAAGACTCTTACTAGTCAGATATATTCTTGGGCGGTGAATAGGGGGCGTTGAGTCCAGTTGACTGAGCAGGGAGTAGGTCTTGTCTATTACATATTTGGCTTGTGGAACGGTATCTGAGCTAATTTCAAACCCTTGTTTTATGCATCGCCCCACCTCACCTTTCCCGTTAAGCAGCCATAGTGTGTTTTCTAAATGTGTGACTCTGTTCTGTTTTGGAATTCAGTTCAGGTGTAGCGATTTTGACATTCCCTCTATAAGTGATATCTTAGGATAAGTGTCCTTTTCTGTGTGACTTACTTCACTTAGAGTAATCGTCCCTAAATCCACTCATCATGCTGGTACTAGCCTTATGACACTGGTTTCATGGGTGAGTGACATTCCATTGTGCATAAGTACCACTACTTCTTTATCCATTTTTCTCTTTCCTGGGATATTTAAGGTGTACCGAAGTGGAGGTTCTTGGAAACAGAGCAGCCCTAAACTTTGGGGTGCCTGTGTCTTGTTGATTTTTAGGTTTCCCGATTTCTACGCCCATGAGTGGAAGTGCCCTATGCTCTCTAAGCTGTGTCTATTACATATTACAGGACACAGCGTACACTTCTCCAGAGTGGCTGTTGGAATTTTCCATCCCGCCCATCAGCGTAGCAAGGCTCCCATGTCTCCATGGCCTGTCCTGCATTTCTGGTTTTTACACTTTTTTCAGCATGGCCCTTCTGACCGCTGGCAAGCGAGACTTCTTTGTAGCGCCGATTTGCATTTCTGGCCTGCTTGGTTGGCCAAAAAGGGCGTATGCGTTTTTTCCTGAATATATTCAGGAAAAAACGCATACGCCCTTTTTGGCCAAGGGCATCATTGTCAACGCTTTGCCGCTTTTCATGTGCTTTCAAGGTGAGTCGAATCTACCTCCTGAATTCTGTTTCCTGCAATTCTGCCTTGCTTTCAAATCCTCTTCGTTGCCTTCCCTCAATATATTTGTGGACGAGAGTTATCATTTATAACTCTGCAGGTTTGAGAATTGCAGTGCCCCTGAGCTCCATTTGTCAACTCGCTTTTTTGGGAGCTGGCCGCAAAAGCGCAGGATTGCTTCAGGCCCTATTCTGGTTCCGGGGGTCAGGCTGAGCCTGTGGTTCATTCTTCTTCCTGATGAGAAAATAGAGTGACCTGTGCCTCTCCCAACACCTAGAGCTAGTCTCTCATTGGTTCCCCCTCTTCCTGTTCATCCTCAGGACAAATTGCGAGCTGTATGAAACAGGAGGTCAACGGTGCTGATTGTCCACGTAGGGACATTGTTAGTGAAGCGGCTGGAATGGCGAACCCGAGCACAAGGAGAGGAGAAATGAGGTGCGTTTTAGAAACCTTTCCCGATCACACGGTGTACCATATTCTGGGTTTCCCAGGCATGTTTTCGATGTAGGAAGATGCCCTTGAACCTCGAGATTTGGGACCCATGGCTAGGGTACCACGCAGTATTACTTTAAAGGGTCTGCGTTTGCTCACCCAACCTGACCAATCCTCTCAGCCCCAAGAGTGTCCAGCCTTATGTCTCATCCAGCTGTGGGTCTAGATATGGTCATTCCAGGTTGCATCAGAGCCCCTGAACGGATTTTGTAAGAATATCTCTCTCTTTCACTGTGTTTGTTTAATGGGGTTTTTTTTAAGTAATCTATTTTTATAATGGGGTTTAGCTGCTTTTCCCTGCTGTGTTTATGCTGCTTTACACCCTCTTGATTCACTGCCAGAGAGATATCAATACATAGGTTTTAAGACTCTTACTAGTCAGATATATTCTTGGGCGGTGAAGAGGGGGCGTTGAGTCCAGTTGACTGAGCAGGGAGTAGGTCTTGTCTATTACATATTTGGCTTGTGGAACGGTATCTGAGCTAATTTCAAACCCTTGTTTTATGCATCGCCCCACCTCACCTTTCCCGTTAAGCAGCCATAGTGTGTTTTCTAAATGTGTGACTCTGTTCTGTTTTGGAATTCAGTTCAGGTGTAGCGATTTTGACATTCCCTCTATAAGTGATATCTTAGGATAAGTGTCCTTTTCTGTGTGACTTACTTCACTTAGAGTCATCGTCCCTAAATCCACTCATCATGCTGCTACTAACCATATGACACTGATTTTATGCCTGAGTGATATTCCATTGTGCATAAGTACCACAACTTCTTTATCCATTTTTCTCTTTCCTGGGATATTTAAGGTGTACCGAAGTGGAGGTTCTTGGAAACAGAGCAGCCCTAAACTTTGGGGTGCCTGTGTCTTGTTGATTTTTAGGTTTCCCGATTTCTACGCCCATGAGTGGAAGTGCCCTATGCTCTCTAAGCTGTGTTTATTACATGTTTCAGGACGCAGCGTACACTTCTCCAGAGTGGCTGTTGGCAATTTCCACCCCGCCCATCAGCGTAGCAAGGCTCCCATGTCTCCATGGCCTGTCCTGCATTTCTGGTTTTTACACTTTTTTCAGCATGTCCCTTTTGACCGCTGGCAAGTGAGACTTCTTTGTAGCGCCGATTTGCCTTTCCGGCTTGCTTGGTTGGCCAAAAAGGGCGTATGCGTTTTTTCCTGGATATATTCAGGAAAAAACGCATACGCCCTTTTTGGCCAAGGGCATCATTGTCAACGCTTTGCCGCTTTTCATGTGCTTTCAAGGCGAGTCGAATCTACCTCATGAAATCTGTTTCCTGCAATTCTGCCTTGCTTTCAAATCCTCTTCGTTGCCTTCCCTCAATATATTTGTGGACGAGAGTTATCATTTATAACTCTGCAGGTTTGAGAATTGCAGTGCCCCTGAGCTCCATTTATCAACTCGCTTTTTTGGGAGCTGGCCGCAAAAGCGCAGGATTGCTTCAGGCCCTTTCTGGTTCCGGGGGGCAGGTTGAGCCTGTGGTTCATTCTTCTTCCTGATGGGAAAATAGAGTGACCTGTGCCTGTCCCAACACCTAGAGCTAGTCTCTCATTGGTTCCCCCTCTTCCCGTTCATCCTCAGGACAAATTGCGAGCTGTACGAAACAGGAGGTCAACGGTGCTGATTCTCCAAGTAGGGAGATTGTTAGTGAAGCGGCTGGAATGGCGAACCCGAGCACAAGTAGAGGAGAAATGAGGGGCGTTTTAGAAACCTTTCCCGATCACTCGGTGTACCATCTTCTGGGTTTCCCAGGCATATTTTCGATGTAGGAAGATGCCCTTGAACCTGGAGATTTGGGACCCATGGCATGGGTACCACGCAGTATTACTTTAAAGAGTCTGCGTTTGCTCACCCAACCTCACCAATCCTCTCAGCCCCAAGAGTGTCAAGCCTTATGTCTCATCCAGCTGTGGGTCTAGATATGGTCAATCCAGGTTGCATCAGAGCCCCTGAACGGATTTTGTAAGAATTTCTCTCTCTTTCACTGTCTTTGTTTCATGGGGTTTTTTTTTAAGTAATCTATTTTTATAATGGGGTTTAGCTGCTTTTCCCTGCTGTGTTTATGCCGCTTTACACCCTCTTGATTCACTTCCAGAGAGATATCAATACATAGGTTTTAAGACTCTTACTAGTCAGATATATTCTTGGGCGGTGAATAGGGGGCGTTGCGTCCAGTTGACTGAGCAGGGAGTAGGTCTTGTCTATTACATATTTGGCTTGTGGAACGGTATCTGAGCTAATTTCAAACCCTTGTTTTATGCATCGCCCCACCTCACCTTTCCCGTTAAGCAGCCATAGTGTGTTTTCTAAATGTGTGACTCTGTTCTGTTTTGGAATTCAGTTCAGGTGTAGCGATTTTGACATTCCCTCTATAAGTGATATCTTAGGATAAGTGTCCTTTTCTGTGTGACTTACTTCACTTAGAGTAATCGTCCCTAAATCCACTCATCATGCTGGTACTAGACTTATGACACTGGTTTCATGGCTGAGTGACATTCCATTGTGCATAAGTACCACTACTTCTTTATCCATTTTTCTCTTTCCTGGGATATTTAAGGTGTACCGAAGTGGAGGTTCTTGGAAACAGAGCAGCCCTAAACTTTGGGGTGCCTGTGTCTTGTTGATTTTTAGGTTTCCCGATTTCTACGCCCATGAGTGGAAGTGCCCTATGCTCTCTAAGCTGTGTTTATTACATGTTTCAGGACGCAGCGTACACTTCTCCAGAGTGGCTGTTGGCAATTTCCACCCCGCCCATCAGCGTAGCAAGGCTCCCATGTCTCCATGGCCTGTCCTGCATTTCTGGTTTTTACACTTTTTTCATCATGTCCCTTTTGACCGCTGGCAAGTGAGACTTCTTTGTAGCGCCGATTTGCCTTTCCGGCTTGCTTGGTTGGCCAAAAAGGGCGTATGCGTTTTTTCCTGGATATATTCAGGAAAAAACGCATACGCCCTTTTTGGCCAAGGGCATCATTGTCAACGCTTTGCCGCTTTTCATGTGCTTTCAAGGCGAGTCGAATCTACCTCATGAAATCTGTTTCCTGCAATTCTGCCTTGCTTTCAAATCCTCTTCGTTGCCTTCCCTCAATATATTTGTGGACGAGAGTTATCATTTATAACTCTGCAGGTTTGAGAATTGCAGTGCCCCTGAGCTCCATTTATCAACTCGCTTTTTTGGGAGCTGGCCGCAAAAGCGCAGGATTGCTTCAGGCCCTTTCTGGTTCCGGGGGGCAGGTTGAGCCTGTGGTTCATTCTTCTTCCTGATGGGAAAATAGAGTGACCTGTGCCTGTCCCAACACCTAGAGCTAGTCTCTCATTGGTTCCCCCTCTTCCCGTTCATCCTCAGGACAAATTCCGAGCTGTACGAAACAGGAGGTCAACGGTGCTGATTCTCCAAGTAGGGAGATTGTTAGTGAAGCGGCTGGAATGGCGAACCCGAGCACAAGTAGAGGAGAAATGAGGGGCGTTTTAGAAACCTTTCCCGATCACTCGGTGTACCATCTTCTGGGTTTCCCAGGCATATTTTCGATGTAGGAAGATGCCCTTGAACCTGGAGATTTGGGACCCATGGCATGGGTACCACGCAGTATTACTTTAAAGAGTCTGCGTTTGCTCACCCAACCTCACCAATCCTCTCAGCCCCAAGAGTGTCCAGCCTTATGTCTCATCCAGCTGTGGGTCTAGATATGGTCAATCCAGGTTGCATCAGAGCCCCTGAACGGATTTTGTAAGAATTTCTCTCTCTTTCACTGTCTTAGTTTTATGGGGTTTTTTTTTAAGTAATCTATTTTTATAATGGGGTTTAGCTGCTTTTCCCTGCTGTGTTTATGCCGCTTTACACCCTCTTTATTCACTTCCAGAGAGATATCAATACATAGGTTTTAAGACTCTTACTAGTCAGATATATTCTTGGGCGGTGAATAGGGGGTGTTGAGTCCAGTTGACTGAGCAGGGAGTAGGTCTTGTTTATTACATATTTGGCTTCTGGAAAGGTATCTGAGCTAAAGTCAAACCCTTGTTTTATGCATCACCCCGCCTCACCTTTCCCGTTAAGCAGCCATAGTGTGTTTTCTAAATGTGTGACTCTGTTCTGTTTTGGAATTCAGTTCAGGTGTAGCGATGTTGACATTCCCTCTCTAAGTGATATCTTAGGATAAGTGTCCTTTTCTGTGTGACTTACTTCACTTAGAGTCATCGTCCCTAAATCCACTCATCATGCTGCTACTAGCCTTATGACACTGATTTCATGGCTGAGTGACATTCCATTGTGCATAAGTACCACTACTTCTTTATCCATTTTTCTCTTTCCTGGGATATTTAAGGTGTACCGAAGTGGAGGTTCTTGGAAACAGAGCAGCTCTAAACTTTGGGGTGCCTGTGTCTTGTTGATTTTTAGGTTTCCCGATTTCTACGCCCATGAGTGGAAGTGCCCTATGCTCTCTAAGCTGTGTTTATTACATGTTTTAGGACGCAGCGTACACTTCTCCAGAGTGGCTGTTGGCAATTTCCACCCCGCCCATCAGCGTAGCAAGGCTCCCATGTCTCCATGGCCTGTCCTGCATTTCTGGTTTTTACACTTTTTTCAGCATGTCCCTTTTGACCGCTGGCAAGTGAGACTTCTTTGTAGCGCCGATTTGCCTTTCCGGCTTGCTTGGTTGGCCAAAAAGGGCGTATGCGTTTTTTCCTGGATATATTCAGGAAAAAACGCATACGCCCTTTTTGGCCAAGGGCATCATTGTCAACGCTTTGCCGCTTTTCATGTGCTTTCAAGGCGAGTCGAATCTACCTCATGAAATCTGTTTCCTGCAATTCTGCCTTGCTTTCAAATCCTCTTCGTTGCCTTCCCTCAATATATTTGTGGACGAGAGTTATCATTTATAACTCTGCAGGTTTGAGAATTGCAGTGCCCCTGAGCTCCATTTGTCAACTCGCTTTTTTGGGAGCTGGCCGCAAAAGCGCAGGATTGCTTCAGGCCCTTTCTGGTTCCGGGGGGCAGGTTGAGCCTGTGGTTCATTCTTCTTCCTGATGGGAAAATAGAGTGACCTGTGCCTGTCCCAACACCTAGAGCTAGTCTCTCATTGGTTCCCCCTCTTCCCGTTCATCCTCAGGACAAATTGCGAGCTGTACGAAACAGGAGGTCAACGGTGCTGATTCTCCAAGTAGGGAGATTGTTAGTGAAGCGGCTGGAATGGCGAACCCGAGCACAAGTAGAGGAGAAATGAGGGGCGTTTTAGAAACCTTTCCCGATCACTCGGTGTACCATCTTCTGGGTTTCCCAGGCATATTTTCGATGTAGGAAGATGCCCTTGAACCTGGAGATTTGGGACCCATGGCATGGGTACCACGCAGTATTACTTTAAAGGGTCTGCGTTTGCTCACCCAACCTCACCAATCCTCTCAGCCCCAAGAGTGTCAAGCCTTATGTCTCATCCAGCTGTGGGTCTAGATATGGTCAATCCAGGTTGCATCAGAGGCCCTGAACGGATTTTGTAAGAATTTCTCTCTCTTTCACTGTCTTTGTTTTATGGGTTTTTTTTTAAGTAATCTATTTTTATAATGGGGTTTAGCTGCTTTTCCCTGCTGTGTTAATGCCGCTTTACACCCTCTTGATTTACTTCCAGAGAGATATCAATACATAGGTTTTAAGACTCTTACTAGTCAGATATATTCTTGGGCGGTGAATAGGGGGCGTTGAGTCCAGTTGACTGAGCAGGGAGTAGGTCTTGTCTATTACATATTTGGCTTGTGGAACGGTATCTGAGCTAATTTCAAACCCTTGTTTTATGCATCGCCCCACCTCACCTTTCCCGTTAAGCAGCCATAGTGTGTTTTCTAAATGTGTGACTCTGTTCTGTTTTGGAATTCAGTTCAGGTGTAGCGATTTTGACATTCCCTCTATAAGTGATATCTTAGGATAAGTGTCCTTTTCTGTGTGACTTACTTCACTTAGAGTAATCGTCCCTAAATCCACTCATCATGCTGGTACTAGCCTTATGACACTGGTTTCATGGCTGAGTGACATTCCATTGTGCATAAGTACCACTACTTCTTTATCCATTTTTCTCTTTCCTGGGATATTTAAGGTGTACCGAAGTGGAGGTTTTTGGAAACAGAGCAGCCCTAAACTTTGGGGTGCCTGTGTCTTGTTGATTTTTAGGTTTCCCGATTTCTACGCCCATGAGTGGAAGTGCCCTATGCTCTCTAAGCTGTGTCTATTACATATTTCAGGACGCAGCGTACACTTCTCCAGAGTGGCTGTTGGCAATTTCCACCCCGCCCATCAGCGTAGCAAGGCTCCCATGTCTCCATGGCCTGTCCTGCATTTCTGGTTTTTACACTTTTTTCAGCATGTCCCTTTTGACCGCTGGCAAGTGAGACTTCTTTGTAGCGCCGATTTGCCTTTCCGGCTTGCTTGGTTGGCCAAAAAGAGCGTATGCGTTTTTTCCTGGATATATTCAGGAAAAAACGCATACGCCGTTTTTGGCCAAGGGCATCATTGTCAACGCTTTGCCGCTTTTCATGTGCTTTCAAGGTGAGTCGAATCTACCTCCAGAATTCTGTTTCCTGCAATTCTGCTTTGCTTTCAAATCCTCTTCGTTGCCTTCCCTCAATATATTTGTGGACGAGAGTTATCATTTATAACTCTGCAGGTTTGTGCATTGCAGTGCCCCTGAGCTCCATTTGTTAACTCGCTTTTTTGGGAGCTGGCCGAAAAAGCGCAGGATTGCTTCAGGCCCTATTCTGGTTCCGGGGAGCAGGCTAAGCCTGTGGTTCGTTCTTCTTCCTGATGGGAAAATAGAGTGACCTGTGCCTGTCCCAACACCTAGAGTTAGTCTCTAATTGGTTCCCCCTCTTCCCGTTCATCCTCAGGACAAATTGCGAGCTGTACGAAACAGGAGGTCAACGGTGCTGATTGTCCACGTAGGGAGATTGTTAGTGAAGCGGCTGGAATGGCGAACCCGAGCACAAGGAGAGGAGAAATGAGGTGCGTTTTAGAAACCTTTCCCGATCACACGGTGTACCATCTTCTGGGTTTCCCAGGCATGTTTTCGATGTAGGAAGATGCCCTTGAACCTGGAGATTTGGGACCCATGACATGGGTACCACGCAGTATTACTTTAAAGGGTCTGCGTTTGCTCACCCAACCTCACCAATCCTCTCAGCCCCAAGAGTGTCCAGCCTTATGTCTCATCCAGCTGTGGGTCTAGATATGGTCAATCCAGGTTGCATCAGAGCCCCTGAACGGATTTTGTAAGAATTTCTCGCTCTTTCACTGTCTTTGTTTAATGGGGTTTATTTTAAGTAATCTATTTTTATAATGGGGTTTAGCTGCTTTTCCCTGCTGTGTTTATGCCGCTTTACACCCTCTTGATTCACTGCCAGAGAGATATCAATACATAGGTTTTAAGACTCTTACTAGTCAGATATATTCTTGGGCGGTGAATAGGGGACGTTGAATCCAGTTGACTGAGCAGGGAGTATGTCTTGTCTATTACATATTTGGCTTGTGGATCGGTATCTGAGCTAATTTCAAACCTTTGTTTTATGCATCGCCCCACCTCACCTTTCCCGTTAAGCAGCCATAGTGTGTTTTCTAAATGTGTGACTCTGTTCTGTTTTGGAATTCAGCTCAGGTGTAGCGATTTTGACATTCCCTCTATAAGTGATATCTTAGGATAAGTGTCCTTTTCTGTGTGACTTACTTCACTTAGAGTCATCGTCTCTAAATCCACTCATCATGCTGCTACTAGCCTTATGACACTGATTTCATGGCTGAGTGATATTCCATTGTGCATAAGTACCACAATTTCTTTATCCATTTTTCTCTTTCCTGGGATATCTAAGGTGTACCGAAGTGGAGGTTCTTGGAAACAGAGCAGCCCTAAACTTTGGGGTGCCTGTGTCTTGTTGATTTTTAGGTTTCCCGATTTCTACGCCCATGAGTGGAAGTGCGCTATGCTCTCTAAGCTGTGTTTATTACATGTTTTAGGACGCAGCGTACACTTCTCCAGAGTGGCTGTTGGCAATTTCCACCCCGCCCATCAGCGTAGCAAGGCTCCCATGTCTCCATGGCCTGTCCTGCATTTCTGGTTTTTACACTTTTTTCAGCATGGCCCTTTTGACCGCTGGCAAGTGAGACTTCTTTGTAGCGCCGATTTGCCTTTCCGGCTTGCTTGGTTGGCCAAAAAGGGCGTATGCGTTTTTTCCTGGATATATTCAGGAAAAAACGCATACGCCCTTTTTGGCCAAGGGCATCATTGTCAACGCTTTGCCGCTTTTCATGTGCTTTCAAGGCGAGTCGAATCTACCTCATGAAATCTGTTTCCTGCAATTCTGCCTTGCTTTCAAATCCTCTTCGTTGCCTTCCCTCAATATATTTGTGGACGAGAGTTATCATTTATAACTCTGCAGGTTTGAGAATTGCAGTGCCCCTGAGCTCCATTTGTCAACTCGCTTTTTTGGGAGCTGGCCGCAAAAGCGCAGGATTGCTTCAGGCCCTTTCTGGTTCCGGGGGGCAGGTTGAGCCTGTGGTTCATTCTTCTTCCTGATGGGAAAATAGAGTGACCTGTGCCTGTCCCAACACCTAGAGCTAGTCTCTCATTGGTTCCCCCTCTTCCCGTTCATCCTCAGGACAAATTGCGAGCTGTACGAAACAGGAGGTCAACGGTGCTGATTCTCCAAGTAGGGAGATTGTTAGTGAAGCGGCTGGAATGGCGAACCCGAGCACAAGTAGAGGAGAAATGAGGGGCGTTTTAGAAACCTTTCCCGATCACTCGGTGTACCATCTTCTGGGTTTCCCAGGCATATTTTCGATGTAGGAAGATGCCCTTGAACCTGGAGATTTGGGACCCATGGCATGGGTACCACGCAGTATTACATTAAAGGGTCTGCGTTTGCTCACCCAACCTCACCAATCCTCTCAGCCCCAAGAGTGTCAAGCCTTATGTCTAATCCAGTTGTGGGTCTAGATATGGTCAATCCAGGTTGCATCAGAGCCCCTGAACGGATTTTGTAAGAATTTCTCTCTCTTTCACTGTCTTTGTTTTATGGGGTTTTTTTTTAAGTAATCTATTTTTATAATGGGGTTCAGCTGCTTTTCCCTGCTGTGTTTATGCCGCTTTACACCCTCTTGATTCACTTCCAGAGAGATATCAATACATAGGTTTTAAGACTCTTACTAGTCAGATATATTCTTGGGCGGTGAATAGGGGGCGTTGAGTCCAGTTGACTGAGCAGGGAGTAGGTCTTGTCTATTACATATTTGGCTTGTGGAACGGTATCTGAGCTAATTTCAAACCCTTGTTTTATGCATCGCCCCACCTCACCTTTCCCGTTAAGCAGCCATAGTGTGTTTTCTAAATGTGTGACTCTGTTCTGTTTTGGAATTCAGTTCAGGTGTAGCGATTTTGACATTCCCTCTCTAAGTGATATCTTAGGATAAGTGTCCTTTTCTGTGTGACTTACTTCACTTAGAGTAATCGTCCCTAAATCCACTCATCATGCTGGTACTAGCCTTATGACACTGGTTTCATGGCTGAGTGACATTCCATTGTGCATAAGTACCACTACTTCTTTATCCATTTTTCTCTTTCCTGGGATATTTAAGGTGTACCGAAGTGGAGGTTTTTGGAAACAGAGCAGCCCTAAACTTTGGGGTGCCTGTGTCTTGTTGATTTTTAGGTTTCCCGATTTCTACGCCCATGAGTGGAAGTGCCCTATGCTCTCTAAGCTGTGTTTATTACATGTTTCAGGACGCAGCGTACACTTCTCCAGAGTGGCTGTTGGCAATTTCCACCCCGCCCATCAGCGTAGCAAGGCTCCCATGTCTCCATGGCCTGTCCTGCATTTCTGGTTTTTACACTTTTTTCAGCATGGCCCTTCTGACCGCTGGCAAGCGAGACTTCTTTGTAGCGCCGATTTGCCTTTCTGGCTTGCTTGGTTGGCCAAAAAGGGTGTATGCGTTTTTTCCTGAATATATTCAGGAAAAAACGCATACGCCGTTTTTGGCCAAGGGCATCATTGTCAACGCTTTGCCGCTTTTCATGTGCTTTCAAGGTGAGTCGAATCTACCTCCAGAATTCTGTTTCCTGCAATTCTGCTTTGCTTTCAAATCCTCTTCGTTGCCTTCCCTCAATATATTTGTGGACGAGAGTTATCGTTTATAACTCTGCAGGTTTGTTCATTGCAGTGCCCCTGAGCTCCATTTGTTAACTCGCTTTTTTGGGAGCTGGCCGAAAAAGCGCAGGATTGCTTCAGGCCCTATTCTGGTTCCGGGGAGCAGGCTAAGCCTGTGGTTCATTCTTCTTCCTGATGGGACTATAGAGTGACCTGTGCCTGTCCCAACACCTAGAGTTAGTCTCTCATTGGTTCCCCCTCTTCCCGTTCATCCTCAGGACAAATTGCGAGCTGTACGAAACAGGAGGTCAACGGTGCTGATTGTCCACGTAGGGAGATTGTTAGTGAAGCGGCTGGAATGGCGAACCCGAGCACAAGGAGAGGAGAAATGAGGTGCGTTTTAGAAACCTTTCCCGATCACACGGTGTACCATCTTCTGGGTATCCCAGGCATGTTTTCGATGTAGGAAGATGCCCTTGAACCTGGAGATTTGGGACCCATGACATGGGTACCACGCAGTATTACTTTAAAGGGTCTGCGTTTGCTCACCCAACCTCACCAATCCTCTCAGCCCCAAGAGTGTCCAGCCTTATGTCTCATCCAGCTGTGGGTCTAGATATGGTCAATCCAGGTTGCATCAGAGCCCCTGAACGGATTTTGTAAGAATTTCTCTCTCTTTCACTGTCTTTGTTTAATGGGGTTTATTTTAAGTAATCTATTTTTATAATGGGGTTTAGCTGCTTTTCCCTGCTGTGTTTATGCCGCTTTACACCCTCTTGATTCACTGCCAGAGAGATATCAATACATAGGTTTTAAGACTCTTACTAGTCAGATATATTCTTGGGCGGTGAATAGGGGACGTTGAATCCAGTTGACTGAGCAGGGAGTATGTCTTGTCTATTACATATTTGGCTTGTGGAACGGTATCTGAGCTAATTTCAAACCTTTGTTTTATGCATCGCCCCACCTCACCTTTCCCGTTAAGCAGCCATAGTGTGTTTTCTAAATGTGTGACTCTGTTCTGTTTTGGAATTCAGCTCAGGTGTAGCGATTTTGACATTCCCTCTATAAGTGATATCTTAGGATAAGTGTCCTTTTCTGTGTGACTTACTTCACTTAGAGTCATCGTCTCTAAATCCACTCATCATGCTGCTACTAGCCTTAAGACACTGATTTCATGGCTGAGTGATATTCCATTGTGCATAAGTACCACAACTTCTTTATCCATTTTTCTCTTTCCTGGGATATCTAAGGTGTACCGAAGTGGAGGTTCTTGGAAACAGAGCAGCCCTAAACTTTGGGGTGCCTGTGTCTTGTTGATTTTTAGGTTTCCCGATTTCTACGCCCATGAGTGGAAGTGCCCTATGCTCTCTAAGCTGTGTTTATTACATGTTTCAGGACGCAGCGTACACTTCTCCAGAGTGGCTGTTGGCAATTTCCACCCCGCCCATCAGCGTAGCAAGGCTCCCATGTCTCCATGGCCTGTCCTGCATTTCTGGTTTTTACACTTTTTTCAGCATGGCCCTTTTGACCGCTGGCAAGTGAGACTTCTTTGTAGCGCCGATTTGCCTTTCCGGCTTGCTTGGTTGGCCAAAAAGGGCGTATGCGTTTTTTCCTGGATATATTCAGGAAAAAACGCATACGCCCTTTTTGGCCAAGGGCATCATTGTCAACGCTTTGCCGCTTTTCATGTGCTTTCAAGGCAAGTCGAATCTACCTCATGAAATCTGTTTCCTGCAATTCTGCCTTGCTTTCAAATCCTCTTCGTTGCCTTCCCTCAATATATTTGTGGACGAGAGTTATCATTTATAACTCTGCAGGTTTGAGAATTGCAGTGCCCCTGAGCTCCATTTGTCAACTCGCTTTTTTGGGAGCTGGCCGCAAAAGCGCAGGATTGCTTCAGGCCCTATTCTGGTTCCGGGGGTCAGGCTGAGCCTGTGGTTCATTCTTCATCCTGATGAGAAAATAGAGTGACCTGTGCCTGTCCCAACACCTAGAGCTAGTGTCTCATTGGTTCCCCTTCTTCCCGTTCATCCTCAGGACAAATTCCGAGCTGTACGAAACAGGAGGTCAACGGTGCTGATTCTCCAAGTAGGGAGATTGTTAGTGAAGCGACTGGAATGGCGAACCCGAGCACAAGGAGAGGAGAAATGAGGTGCGTTTTAGAAACCTTTCCCGATCACACGGTGTACCATCATCTGGGTTTCCCAGGCATGTTTTCGATGTAGGAAGATGCCCTTGAACCTGGAGATTTGGGACCCATGGCATGGGTACCACGCAATATTACTTTAAAGGGTCTGCGTTTGCTCACCCAACCTCACCAATCCTCTCAGCCCCAAGAGTGTCCAGCCTTATGTCTCATCCAGCTGTGGGTCTAGATATGGTCAATCCAGGTTGCATCAGAGCCCCTGAACGGATTTTGTAAGAATTTCTCTCTCTTTCACTGTCTTTGTTTAATGGGTTTTTTTTTAATGTAATCTATTTTTATAATGGGGTTTAGCTGCTTTTCCCTGCTGTGTTTATGCCACTTTACACCCTCTTGATTCACTTCCAGAGAGATATCAATACATAGGTTTTAAGACTCTTACTAGTCAGATATATTCTTGGGCGGTGAATAGGGGGTGTTGAGTCCAGTTCACTGAGCAGGGAGTAGGTCTTGTTTATTACATATTTGGCTTCTGGAAAGGTATCTGAGCTAAAGTCAAACCCTTGTTTTATGCATCACCCCGCCTCACCTTTCCCGTTAAGCAGCCATAGTGTGTTTTCGAAATGTGTGACTCTGTTCTGTTTTGGAATTCAGTTCAGGTGTAGCGATTTTGACATTCCCTCTATAAGTGATATCTTAGGATAAGTGTCCTTTTCTGTGTGACTTACTTCACTTAGAGTAATCGTCCCTAAATCCACTCATCATGCTGGTACTAGCCTTATGACACTGGTTTCATGGCTGAGTGACATTCCATTGTGCATAAGTACCACTACTTCTTTATCCATTTTTCTCTTTCCTGGGATATTTAAGGTGTACCGAAGTGGAGGTTTTTGGAAACAGAGCAGCCCTAAACTTTGGGGTGCCTGTGTCTTGTTGATTTTTAGGTTTCCCGATTTCTACGCCCATGAGTGGAAGTGCCCTATGCTCTCTAAGCTGTGTCTATTACATATTTCAGGACGCAGCGTACACTTCTCCAGAGTGGCTGTTGGCAATTTCCACCCCGCCCATCAGCGTAGCAAGGCTCCCATGTCTCCATGGCCTGTCCTGCATTTCTGGTTTTTACACTTTTTTCAGCATGTCCCTTTTGACCGCTGGCAAGTGAGACTTCTTTGTAGCGCCGATTTGCCTTTCCGGCTTGCTTGGTTGGCCAAAAAGAGCGTATGCGTTTTTTCCTGGATATATTCAGGAAAAAACGCATACGCCCTTTTTGGCCAAGGGCATCATTGTCAACGCTTTGCCGCTTTTCATGTGCTTTCAAGGTGAGTCGAATCTACCTCCAGAATTCTGTTTCCTGCAATTCTGCTTTGCTTTCAAATCCTCTTCGTGGCCTTCCCTCAATATATTTGTGGACGAGAGTTATCATTTATAACTCTGCAGGTTTGTGCATTGCAGTGCCCCTGAGCTACATTTGTTAACTCGCTTTTTTGGGATCTGGCCGAAAAAGCGCAGGATTGCTTCAGGCCCTATTCTGGTTCCGGGGAGCAGGCTAAGCCTGTGGTTCATTCTTCTTCCTGATGGGAAAATAGAGTGACCTGTGCCTGTCCCAACACCTAGAGTTAGTCTCTAATTGGTTCCCCCTCTTCCCGTTCATCCTCAGGACAAATTGCGAGCTGTACGAAACAGGAGGTCAACGGTGCTGATTGTCCACGTAGGGAGATTGTTAGTGAAGCGGCTGGAATGGCGAACCCGAGCACAAGGAGAGGAGAAATGAGGTGCGTTTTAGAAACCTTTCCCGATCACACGGTGTACCATCTTCTGGGTTTCCCAGGCATGTTTTCGATGTAGGAAGATGCCCTTGAACCTGGAGATTTGGGACCCATGACATGGGTACCACGCAGTATTACTTTAAAGGGTCTGCGTTTGCTCACCCAACCTCACCAATCCTCTCAGCCCCAAGAGTGTCCAGCCTTATGTCTCATCCAGCTGTGGGTCTAGATATGGTCAATCCAGGTTGCATCAGAGCCCCTGAACGGATTTTGTAAGAATTTCTCGCTCTTTCACTGTCTTTGTTTAATGGGGTTTATTTTAAGTAATCTATTTTTATAATGGGGTTTAGCTGCTTTTCCCTGCTGTGTTTATGCCGCTTTACACCCTCTTGATTCACTGCCAGAGAGATATCAATACATAGGTTTTAAGACTCTTACTAGTCAGATATATTCTTGGGCGGTGAATAGGGGACGTTGAATCCAGTTGACTGAGCAGGGGTATGTCTTGTCTATTACATATTTGGCTTGTGGAACGGTATCTGAGCTAATTTCAAACCTTTGTTTTATGCATCGCCCCACCTCACCTTTCCCGTTAAGCAGCCATAGTGTGTTTTCTAAATGTGTGACTCTGTTCTGTTTTGGAATTCAGCTCAGGTGTAGCGATTTTGACATTCCCTCTATAAGTGATATCTTAGGATAAGTGTCCTTTTCTGTGTGACTTACTTCACTTAGAGTCATCGTCTCTAAATCCACTCATCATGCTGCTACTAGCCTTATGACACTGATTTCATGGCTGAGTGACATTCCATTGTGCATAAGTACAACTACTTCTTTATCCATTTTTCTCTTTCCTGGGATATTTAAGGTGTACCGAAGTGGAGGTTTTTGGAAACAGAGCAGCCCTAAACTTTGGGGTGCCTGTGTCTTGTTGATTTTTAGGTTTCCCGATTTCTACGCCCATGAGTGGAAGTGCCCTATGCTCTCTAAGCTGTGTTTATTACATGTTTTAGGACGCAGCGTACACTTCTCCAGAGTGGCTGTTGGCAATTTCCACCCCGCCCATCAGCGTAGCAAGGCTCCCATGTCTCCATGGCCTGTCCTGCATTTCTGGTTTTTACACTTTTTTCAGCATGTCCCTTTTGACCGCTGGCAAGTGAGACTTCTTTGTAGCGCCGATTTGCCTTTCCGGCTTGCTTGGTTGGCCAAAAAGGGCGTATGCGTTTTTTCCTGGATATATTCAGGAAAAAACGCATACGCCCTTTTTGGCCAAGGGCATCATTGTCAACGCTTTGCCGCTTTTCATGTGCTTTCAAGGCGAGTCGAATCTACCTCATGAAATCTGTTTCCTGCAATTCTGCCTTGCTTTCAAATCCTCTTCGTTGCCTTCCCTCAATATATTTGTGGACGAGAGTTATCATTTATAACTCTGCAGGTTTGAGAATTGCAGTGCCCCTGAGCTCCATTTGTCAACTCGCTTTTTTGGGAGCTGGCCGCAAAAGCGCAGGATTGCTTCAGGCCCTTTCTGGTTCCGGGGGGCAGGTTGAGCCTGTGGTTCATTCTTCTTCCTGATGGGAAAATAGAGTGACCTGTGCCTGTCCCAACACCTAGAGCTAGTCTCTCATTGGTTCCCCCTCTTCCCGTTCATCCTCAGGACAAATTGCGAGCTGTACGAAACAGGAGGTCAACGGTGCTGATTCTCCAAGTAGGGAGATTGTTAGTGAAGCGGCTGGAATGGCGAACCCGAGCACAAGTAGAGGAGAAATGAGGGGCGTTTTAGAAACCTTTCCCGATCACTCGGTGTACCATCTTCTGGGTTTCCCAGGCATATTTTCGATGTAGGAAGATGCCCTTGAACCTGGAGATTTGGGACCCATGGCATGGGTACCACGCAGTATTACTTTAAAGGGTCTGCGTTTGCTCACCCAACCTCACCAATCCTCTCAGCCCCAAGAGTGTCAAGCCTTATGTCTCATCCAGCTGTGGGTCTAGATATGGTCAATCCAGGTTGCATCAGAGCCCCTGAACGGATTTTGTAAGAATTTCTCTCTCTTTCACTGTCTTTGTTTTATGGGTTTTTTTTTTAAGTAATCTATTTTTATAATGGGGTTTAGCTGCTTTTCCCTGCTGTGTTTATGCCGCTTTACACCCTCTTGATTCACTTCCAGAGAGATATCAATACATAGGTTTTAAGACTCTTACTAGTCAGATATATTCTTGGGCGGTGAATAGGGGGCGTTGAGTCCAGTTGACTGAGCAGGGAGTAGGTCTTGTCTATTACATATTTGGCTTGTGGAACGGTATCTGAGCTAATTTCAAACCCTTGTTTTATGCATCGCCCCACCTCACCTTTCCCGTTAAGCAGCCATAGTGTGTTTTCTAAATGTGTGACTCTGTTCTGTTTTGGAATTCAGTTCAGGTGTAGCGATTTTGACATTCCCTCTATAAGTGATATCTTAGGATAAGTGTCCTTTTCTGTGTGACTTACTTCACTTAGAGTAATCGTCCCTAAATCCACTCATCATGCTGGTACTAGCCTTATGACACTGGTTTCATGGCTGAGTGACATTCCATTGTGCATAAGTACCACTACTTCTTTATCCATTTTTCTCTTTCCTGGGATATTTAAGGTGTACCGAAGTGGAGGTTTTTGGAAACAGAGCAGCCCTAAACTTTGGGGTGCCTGTGTCTTGTTGATTTTTAGGTTTCCCGATTTCTACGCCCATGAGTGGAAGTGCCCTATGCTCTCTAAGCTGTGTCTATTACATATTTCAGGACGCAGCGTACACTTCTCCAGAGTGGCTGTTGGCAATTTCCACCCCGCCCATCAGCGTAGCAAGGCTCCCATGTCTCCATGGCCTGTCCTGCATTTCTGGTTTTTACACTTTTTTCAGCATGTCCCTTTTGACCGCTGGCAAGTGAGACTTCTTTGTAGCGCCGATTTGCCTTTCCGGCTTGCTTGGTTGGCCAAAAAGAGCGTATGCGTTTTTTCCTGTATATATTCAGGAAAAAACGCATACGCCCTTTTTGGCCAAGGGCATCATTGTCAACGCTTTGCCGCTTTTCATGTGCTTTCAAGGTGAGTCGAATCTACCTCCAGAATTCTGTTTCCTGCAATTCTGCTTTGCTTTCAAATCCTCTTCGTTGCCTTCCCTCAATATATTTGTGGACGAGAGTTATCATTTATAACTCTGCAGGTTTGTGCATTGCAGTGCCCCTGAGCTCCATTTGTTAACTCGCTTTTTTGGGAGCTGGCCGAAAAAGCGCAGGATTGCTTCAGGCCCTATTCTGGTTCCGGGGAGCAGGCTAAGCCTGTGGTTCTTTCTTCTTCCTGATGGGAAAATAGAGTGACCTGTGCCTGTCCCAACACCTAGAGTTAGTCTCTAATTGGTTCCCCCTCTTCCCGTTCATCCTCAGGACAAATTGCGAGCTGTACGAAACAGGAGGTCAACGGTGCTGATTGTCCACGTAGGGAGATTGTTAGTGAAGCGGCTGGAATGGCGAACCCGAGCACAAGGAGAGGAGAAATGAGGTGCGTTTTAGAAACCTTTCCCGATCACACGGTGTACCATCTTCTGGGTTTCCCAGGCATGTTTTCGATGTAGGAAGATGCCCTTGAACCTGGAGATTTGGGACCCATGACATGGGTACCACGCAGTATTACTTTAAAGGGTCTGCGTTTGCTCACCCAACCTCACCAATCCTCTCAGCCCCAAGAGTGTCCAGCCTTATGTCTCATCCAGCTGTGGGTCTAGATATGGTCAATCCAGGTTGCATCAGAGCCCCTTAACGGATTTTGTAAGAATTTCTCGCTCTTTCACTGTCTTTGTTTAATGGGGTTTATTTTAAGTAATCTATTTTTATAATGGGGTTTAGCTGCTTTTCCCTGCTGTGTTTATGCCGCTTTACACCCTCTTGATTCACTGCCAGAGAGATATCAATACATAGGTTTTAAGACTCTTACTAGTCAGATATATTCTTGGGCGGTGAATAGGGGACGTTGAATCCAGTTGACTGAGCAGGGAGTATGTCTTGTCTATTACATATTTGGCTTGTGGAACGGTATCTGAGCTAATTTCAAACCTTTGTTTTATGCATCGCCCCACCTCACCTTTCCCGTTAAGCAGCCATAGTGTGTTTTCTAAATGTGTGACTCTGTTCTGTTTTGGAATTCAGTTCAGGTGTAGCGATTTTGACATTCCCTCTATAAGTGATATCTCAGGATAAGTGTCCTTTTCTGTGTGACTTACTTCACTTAGAGTAATCGTCCCTAAATCCACTCATCATGCTGGTACTAGCCTTAAGACACTGGTTTCATGGGTGAGTGACATTCCATTGTGCATAAGTACCACTACTTCTTTATCCATTTTTCTCTTTCCTGGGATATTTAAGGTGTACCGAAGTGGAGGTTTTTGGAAACAGAGCAGCCCTAAACTTTGGGGTGCCTGTGTCTTGTTGATTTTTAGGTTTCCCGATTTCTACGCCCATGAGTGGAAGTGCCCTATGCTCTCTAAGCTGTGTCTATTACATATTTCAGGACGCAGCGTACACTTCTCCAGAGTGGCTGTTGGCAATTTCCA
This sequence comes from Eubalaena glacialis, assembly GCF_028564815.1. Lineage (NCBI taxonomy): Eukaryota > Metazoa > Chordata > Mammalia > Artiodactyla > Balaenidae > Eubalaena > Eubalaena glacialis. Next base: position 71,308,017 of record NC_083716.1, read on the forward strand.
CCCCGCCCATCAGCGTAGCAAGGCTCCCATGTCTCCATGGCCTGTCCTGCATTTCTGGTTTTTACACTTTTTTCAGCATGTCCCTTTTGACCGCTGGCAAGTGAGACTTCTTTGTAGCGCCGATTTGCCTTTCCGGCTTGCTTGGTTGGCCAAAAAGAGCGTATGCGTTTTTTCCTGTATATATTCAGGAAAAAACGCATACGCCCTTTTTGGCCAAGGGCATCATTGTCAACGCTTTGCCGCTTTTCATGTGCTTTCAAGGTGAGTCGAATCTACCTCCAGAATTCTGTTTCCTGCAATTCTGCTTTGCTTTCAAATCCTCTTCGTGGCCTTCCCTCAATATATTTGTGGACGAGAGTTATCATTTATAACTCTGCAGGTTTGTGCATTGCAGTGCCCCTGAGCTACATTTGTTAACTCGCTTTTTTGGGATCTGGCCGAAAAAGCGCAGGATTGCTTCAGGCCCTATTCTGGTTCCGGGGAGCAGGCTAAGCCTGTGGTTCATTCTTCTTCCTGATGGGAAAATAGAGTGACCTGTGCCTGTCCCAACACCTAGAGTTAGTCTCTAATTGGTTCCCCCTCTTCCCGTTCATCCTCAGGACAAATTGCGAGCTGTACGAAACAGGACGTCAACGGTGCTGATTGTCCACGTAGGGAGATTGTTAGTGAAGCGGCTGGAATGGCGAACCCGAGCACAAGGAGAGGAGAAATGAGGTGCGTTTTAGAAACCTTTCCCGATCACACGGTGTACCATCTTCTGGGTTTCCCAGGCATGTTTTCGATGTAGGAAGATGCCCTTGAACCTGGAGATTTGGGACCCATGACATGGGTACCACGCAGTATTACTTTAAAGGGTCTGCGTTTGCTCACCCAACCTCACCAATCCTCTCAGCCCCAAGAGTGTCCAGCCTTATGTCTCATCCAGCTGTGGGTCTAGATATGGTCAATCCAGGTTGCATCAGAGCCCCTGAACGGATTTTGTAAGAATTTCTCGCTCTTTCACTGTCTTTGTTTAATGGGGTTTATTTTAAGTAATCTATTTTTATAATGGGGTTTAGCTGCTTTTCCCTGCTGTGTTTATGCCGCTTTACACCCTCTTGATTCACTGCCAGAGAGATATCAATACATAGGTTTTAAGACTCTTACTAGTCAGATATATTCTTGGGCGGTGAATAGGGGACGTTGAATCCAGTTGACTGAGCAGGGGTATGTCTTGTCTATTACATATTTGGCTTGTGGAACGGTATCTGAGCTAATTTCAAACCTTTGTTTTATGCATCGCCCCACCTCACCTTTCCCGTTAAGCAGCCATAGTGTGTTTTCTAAATGTGTGACTCTGTTCTGTTTTGGAATTCAGCTCAGGTGTAGCGATTTTGACATTCCCTCTATAAGTGATATCTTAGGATAAGTGTCCTTTTCTGTGTGACTTACTTCACTTAGAGTCATCGTCTCTAAATCCACTCATCATGCTGCTACTAGCCTTATGACACTGATTTCATGGCTGAGTGACATTCCATTGTGCATAAGTACAACTACTTCTTTATCCATTTTTCTCTTTCCTGGGATATTTAAGGTGTACCGAAGTGGAGGTTTTTGGAAACAGAGCAGCCCTAAACTTTGGGGTGCCTGTGTCTTGTTGATTTTTAGGTTTCCCTATTTCTACGCCCATGAGTGGAAGTGCCCTATGCTCTCTAAGCTGTGTTTATTACATGTTTTAGGACGCAGCGTACACTTCTCCAGAGTGGCTGTTGGCAATTTCCACCCCGCCCATCAGCGTAGCAAGGCTCCCATGTCTCCATGGCCTGTCCTGCATTTCTGGTTTTTACACTTTTTTCAGCATGTCCCTTTTGACCGCTGGCAAGTGAGACTTCTTTGTAGCGCCGATTTGCCTTTCCGGCTTGCTTGGTTGGCCAAAAAGAGCGTATGCGTTTTTTCCTGGATATATTCAGGAAAAAACGCATACGCCCTTTTTGGCCAAGGGCATCATTGTCAACGCTTTGCCGCTTTTCATGTGCTTTCAAGGTGAGTCGAATCTACCTCCAGAATTCTGTTTCCTGCAATTCTGCTTTGCTTTCAAATCCTCTTCGTGGCCTTCCCTCAATATATTTGTGGACGAGAGTTATCATTTATAACTCTGCAGGTTTGTGCATTGCAGTGCCCCTGAGCTACATTTGTTAACTCGCTTTTTTGGGATCTGGCCGAAAAAGCGCAGGATTGCTTCAGGCCCTATTCTGGTTCCGGGGAGCAGGCTAAGCCTGTGGTTCATTCTTCTTCCTGATGGGAAAATAGAGTGACCTGTGCCTGTCCCAACACCTAGAGTTAGTCTCTAATTGGTTCCCCCTCTTCCCGTTCATCCTCAGGACAAATTGCGAGCTGTACGAAACAGGAGGTCAACGGTGCTGATTGTCCACGTAGGGAGATTGTTAGTGAAGCGGCTGGAATGGCGAACCCGAGCACAAGGAGAGGAGAAATGAGGTGCGTTTTAGAAACCTTTCCCGATCACACGGTGTACCATCTTCTGGGTTTCCCAGGCATGTTTTCGATGTAGGAAGATGCCCTTGAACCTGGAGATTTGGGACCCATGACATGGGTACCACGCAGTATTACTTTAAAGGGTCTGCGTTTGCTCACCCAACCTCACCAATCCTCTCAGCCCCAAGAGTGTCCAGCCTTATGTCTCATCCAGCTGTGGGTCTAGATATGGTCAATCCAGGTTGCATCAGAGCCCCTGAACGGATTTTGTAAGAATTTCTCGCTCTTTCACTGTCTTTGTTTAATGGGGTTTATTTTAAGTAATCTATTTTTATAATGGGGTTTAGCTGCTTTTCCCTGCTGTGTTTATGCCGCTTTACACCCTCTTGATTCACTGCCAGAGAGATATCAATACATAGGTTTTAAGACTCTTACTAGTCAGATATATTCTTGGGCGGTGAATAGGGGACGTTGAATCCAGTTGACTGAGCAGGGGTATGTCTTGTCTATTACATATTTGGCTTGTGGAACGGTATCTGAGCTAATTTCAAACCTTTGTTTTATGCATCGCCCCACCTCACCTTTCCCGTTAAGCAGCCATAGTGTGTTTTCTAAATGTGTGACTCTGTTCTGTTTTGGAATTCAGCTCAGGTGTAGCGATTTTGACATTCCCTCTATAAGTGATATCTTAGGATAAGTGTCCTTTTCTGTGTGACTTACTTCACTTAGAGTCATCGTCTCTAAATCCACTCATCATGCTGCTACTAGCCTTATGACACTGATTTCATGGCTGAGTGACATTCCATTGTGCATAAGTACAACTACTTCTTTATCCATTTTTCTCTTTCCTGGGATATTTAAGGTGTACCGAAGTGGAGGTTTTTGGAAACAGAGCAGCCCTAAACTTTGGGGTGCCTGTGTCTTGTTGATTTTTAGGTTTCCCGATTTCTACGCCCATGAGTGGAAGTGCCCTATGCTCTCTAAGCTGTGTTTATTACATGTTTTAGGACGCAGCGTACACTTCTCCAGAGTGGCTGTTGGCAATTTCCACCCCGCCCATCAGCGTAGCAAGGCTCCCATGTCTCCATGGCCTGTCCTGCATTTCTGGTTTTTACACTTTTTTCAGCATGTCCCTTTTGACCGCTGGCAAGTGAGACTTCTTTGTAGCGCCGATTTGCCTTTCCGGCTTGCTTGGTTGGCCAAAAAGGGCGTATGCGTTTTTTCCTGGATATATTCAGGAAAAAACGCATACGCCCTTTTTGGCCAAGGGCATCATTGTCAACGCTTTGCCGCTTTTCATGTGCTTTCAAGGCGAGTCGAATCTACCTCATGAAATCTGTTTCCTGCAATTCTGCCTTGCTTTCAAATCCTCTTCGTTGCCTTCCCTCAATATATTTGTGGACGAGAGTTATCATTTATAACTCTGCAGGTTTGAGAATTGCAGTGCCCCTGAGCTCCATTTGTCAACTCGCTTTTTTGGGAGCTGGCCGCAAAAGCGCAGGATTGCTTCAGGCCCTTTCTGGTTCCGGGGGGCAGGTTGAGCCTGTGGTTCATTCTTCTTCCTGATGGGAAAATAGAGTGACCTGTGCCTGTCCCAACACCTAGAGCTAGTCTCTCATTGGTTCCCCCTCTTCCCGTTCATCCTCAGGACAAATTGCGAGCTGTACGAAACAGGAGGTCAACGGTGCTGATTCTCCAAGTAGGGAGATTGTTAGTGAAGCGGCTGGAATGGCGAACCCGAGCACAAGTAGAGGAGAAATGAGGGGCGTTTTAGAAACCTTTCCCGATCACTCGGTGTACCATCTTCTGGGTTTCCCAGGCATATTTTCGATGTAGGAAGATGCCCTTGAACCTGGAGATTTGGGACCCATGGCATGGGTACCACGCAGTATTACTTTAAAGGGTCTGCGTTTGCTCACCCAACCTCACCAATCCTCTCAGCCCCAAGAGTGTCAAGCCTTATGTCTCATCCAGCTGTGGGTCTAGATATGGTCAATCCAGGTTGCATCAGAGCCCCTGAACGGATTTTGTAAGAATTTCTCTCTCTTTCACTGTCTTTGTTTTATGGGTTTTTTTTTTAAGTAATCTATTTTTATAATGGGGTTTAGCTGCTTTTCCCTGCTGTGTTTATGCCGCTTTACACCCTCTTGATTCACTTCCAGAGAGATATCAATACATAGGTTTTAAGACTCTTACTAGTCAGATATATTCTTGGGCGGTGAATAGGGGGCGTTGAGTCCAGTTGACTGAGCAGGGAGTAGGTCTTGTCTATTACATATTTGGCTTGTGGAACGGTATCTGAGCTAATTTCAAACCCTTGTTTTATGCATCGCCCCACCTCACCTTTCCCGTTAAGCAGCCATAGTGTGTTTTCTAAATGTGTGACTCTGTTCTGTTTTGGAATTCAGTTCAGGTGTAGCGATTTTGACATTCCCTCTATAAGTGATATCTTAGGATAAGTGTCCTTTTCTGTGTGACTTACTTCACTTAGAGTAATCGTCCCTAAATCCACTCATCATGCTGGTACTAGCCTTATGACACTGGTTTCATGGCTGAGTGACATTCCATTGTGCATAAGTACCACTACTTCTTTATCCATTTTTCTCTTTCCTGGGATATTTAAGGTGTACCGAAGTGGAGGTTTTTGGAAACAGAGCAGCCCTAAACTTTGGGGTGCCTGTGTCTTGTTGATTTTTAGGTTTCCCGATTTCTACGCCCATGAGTGGAAGTGCCCTATGCTCTCTAAGCTGTGTCTATTACATATTTCAGGACGCAGCGTACACTTCTCCAGAGTGGCTGTTGGCAATTTCCACCCCGCCCATCAGCGTAGCAAGGCTCCCATGTCTCCATGGCCTGTCCTGCATTTCTGGTTTTTACACTTTTTTCAGCATGTCCCTTTTGACCGCTGGCAAGTGAGACTTCTTTGTAGCGCCGATTTGCCTTTCCGGCTTGCTTGGTTGGCCAAAAAGAGCGTATGCGTTTTTTCCTGTATATATTCAGGAAAAAACGCATACGCCCTTTTTGGCCAAGGGCATCATTGTCAACGCTTTGCCGCTTTTCATGTGCTTTCAAGGTGAGTCGAATCTACCTCCAGAATTCTGTTTCCTGCAATTCTGCTTTGCTTTCAAATCCTCTTCGTTGCCTTCCCTCAATATATTTGTGGACGAGAGTTATCATTTATAACTCTGCAGGTTTGTGCATTGCAGTGCCCCTGAGCTCCATTTGTTAACTCGCTTTTTTGGGAGCTGGCCGAAAAAGCGCAGGATTGCTTCAGGCCCTATTCTGGTTCCGGGGAGCAGGCTAAGCCTGTGGTTCTTTCTTCTTCCTGATGGGAAAATAGAGTGACCTGTGCCTGTCCCAACACCTAGAGTTAGTCTCTAATTGGTTCCCCCTCTTCCCGTTCATCCTCAGGACAAATTGCGAGCTGTACGAAACAGGAGGTCAACGGTGCTGATTGTCCACGTAGGGAGATTGTTAGTGAAGCGGCTGGAATGGCGAACCCGAGCACAAGGAGAGGAGAAATGAGGTGCGTTTTAGAAACCTTTCCCGATCACACGGTGTACCATCTTCTGGGTTTCCCAGGCATGTTTTCGATGTAGGAAGATGCCCTTGAACCTGGAGATTTGGGACCCATGACATGGGTACCACGCAGTATTACTTTAAAGGGTCTGCGTTTGCTCACCCAACCTCACCAATCCTCTCAGCCCCAAGAGTGTCCAGCCTTATGTCTCATCCAGCTGTGGGTCTAGATATGGTCAATCCAGGTTGCATCAGAGCCCCTTAACGGATTTTGTAAGAATTTCTCGCTCTTTCACTGTCTTTGTTTAATGGGGTTTATTTTAAGTAATCTATTTTTATAATGGGGTTTAGCTGCTTTTCCCTGCTGTGTTTATGCCGCTTTACACCCTCTTGATTCACTGCCAGAGAGATATCAATACATAGGTTTTAAGACTCTTACTAGTCAGATATATTCTTGGGCGGTGAATAGGGGACGTTGAATCCAGTTGACTGAGCAGGGAGTATGTCTTGTCTATTACATATTTGGCTTGTGGAACGGTATCTGAGCTAATTTCAAACCTTTGTTTTATGCATCGCCCCACCTCACCTTTCCCGTTAAGCAGCCATAGTGTGTTTTCTAAATGTGTGACTCTGTTCTGTTTTGGAATTCAGTTCAGGTGTAGCGATTTTGACATTCCCTCTATAAGTGATATCTCAGGATAAGTGTCCTTTTCTGTGTGACTTACTTCACTTAGAGTAATCGTCCCTAAATCCACTCATCATGCTGGTACTAGCCTTAAGACACTGGTTTCATGGGTGAGTGACATTCCATTGTGCATAAGTACCACTACTTCTTTATCCATTTTTCTCTTTCCTGGGATATTTAAGGTGTACCGAAGTGGAGGTTTTTGGAAACAGAGCAGCCCTAAACTTTGGGGTGCCTGTGTCTTGTTGATTTTTAGGTTTCCCGATTTCTACGCCCATGAGTGGAAGTGCCCTATGCTCTCTAAGCTGTGTCTATTACATATTTCAGGACGCAGCGTACACTTCTCCAGAGTGGCTGTTGGCAATTTCCACCCCGCCCATCAGCGTAGCAAGGCTCCCATGTCTCCATGGCCTGTCCTGCATTTCTGGTTTTTACACTTTTTTCAGCATGTCCCTTTTGACCGCTGGCAAGTGAGACTTCTTTGTAGCGCCGATTTGCCTTTCCGGCTTGCTTGGTTGGCCAAAAAGAGCGTATGCGTTTTTTCCTGTATATATTCAGGAAAAAACGCATACGCCCTTTTTGGCCAAGGGCATCATTGTCAACGCTTTGCCGCTTTTCATGTGCTTTCAAGGTGAGTCGAATCTACCTCCAGAATTCTGTTTCCTGCAATTCTGCTTTGCTTTCAAATCCTCTTCGTGGCCTTCCCTCAATATATTTGTGGACGAGAGTTATCATTTATAACTCTGCAGGTTTGTGCATTGCAGTGCCCCTGAGCTACATTTGTTAACTCGCTTTTTTGGGATCTGGCCGAAAAAGCGCAGGATTGCTTCAGGCCCTATTCTGGTTCCGGGGAGCAGGCTAAGCCTGTGGTTCATTCTTCTTCCTGATGGGAAAATAGAGTGACCTGTGCCTGTCCCAACACCTAGAGTTAGTCTCTAATTGGTTCCCCCTCTTCCCGTTCATCCTCAGGACAAATTGCGAGCTGTACGAAACAGGACGTCAACGGTGCTGATTGTCCACGTAGGGAGATTGTTAGTGAAGCGGCTGGAATGGCGAACCCGAGCACAAGGAGAGGAGAAATGAGGTGCGTTTTAGAAACCTTTCCCGATCACACGGTGTACCATCTTCTGGGTTTCCCAGGCATGTTTTCGATGTAGGAAGATGCCCTTGAACCTGGAGATTTGGGACCCATGACATGGGTACCACGCAGTATTACTTTAAAGGGTCTGCGTTTGCTCACCCAACCTCACCAATCCTCTCAGCCCCAAGAGTGTCCAGCCTTATGTCTCATCCAGCTGTGGGTCTAGATATGGTCAATCCAGGTTGCATCAGAGCCCCTGAACGGATTTTGTAAGAATTTCTCGCTCTTTCACTGTCTTTGTTTAATGGGGTTTATTTTAAGTAATCTATTTTTATAATGGGGTTTAGCTGCTTTTCCCTGCTGTGTTTATGCCGCTTTACACCCTCTTGATTCACTGCCAGAGAGATATCAATACATAGGTTTTAAGACTCTTACTAGTCAGATATATTCTTGGGCGGTGAATAGGGGACGTTGAATCCAGTTGACTGAGCAGGGGTATGTCTTGTCTATTACATATTTGGCTTGTGGAACGGTATCTGAGCTAATTTCAAACCTTTGTTTTATGCATCGCCCCACCTCACCTTTCCCGTTAAGCAGCCATAGTGTGTTTTCTAAATGTGTGACTCTGTTCTGTTTTGGAATTCAGCTCAGGTGTAGCGATTTTGACATTCCCTCTATAAGTGATATCTTAGGATAAGTGTCCTTTTCTGTGTGACTTACTTCACTTAGAGTCATCGTCTCTAAATCCACTCATCATGCTGCTACTAGCCTTATGACACTGATTTCATGGCTGAGTGACATTCCATTGTGCATAAGTACAACTACTTCTTTATCCATTTTTCTCTTTCCTGGGATATTTAAGGTGTACCGAAGTGGAGGTTTTTGGAAACAGAGCAGCCCTAAACTTTGGGGTGCCTGTGTCTTGTTGATTTTTAGGTTTCCCTATTTCTACGCCCATGAGTGGAAGTGCCCTATGCTCTCTAAGCTGTGTTTATTACATGTTTTAGGACGCAGCGTACACTTCTCCAGAGTGGCTGTTGGCAATTTCCACCCCGCCCATCAGCGTAGCAAGGCTCCCATGTCTCCATGGCCTGTCCTGCATTTCTGGTTTTTACACTTTTTTCAGCATGTCCCTTTTGACCGCTGGCAAGTGAGACTTCTTTGTAGCGCCGATTTGCCTTTCCGGCTTGCTTGGTTGGCCAAAAAGGGCGTATGCGTTTTTTCCTGGATATATTCAGGAAAAAACGCATACGCCCTTTTTGGCCAAGGGCATCATTGTCAACGCTTTGCCGCTTTTCATGTGCTTTCAAGGCGAGTCGAATCTACCTCATGAAATCTGTTTCCTGCAATTCTGCCTTGCTTTCAAATCCTCTTCGTTGCCTTCCCTCAATATATTTGTGGACGAGAGTTATCATTTATAACTCTGCAGGTTTGAGAATTGCAGTGCCCCTGAGCTCCATTTGTCAACTCGCTTTTTTGGGAGCTGGCCGCAAAAGCGCAGGATTGCTTCAGGCCCTTTCTGGTTCCGGGGGGCAGGTTGAGCCTGTGGTTCATTCTTCTTCCTGATGGGAAAATAGAGTGACCTGTGCCTGTCCCAACACCTAGAGCTAGTCTCTCATTGGTTCCCCCTCTTCCCGTTCATCCTCAGGACAAATTGCGAGCTGTACGAAACAGGAGGTCAACGGTGCTGATTCTCCAAGTAGGGAGATTGTTAGTGAAGCGGCTGGAATGGCGAACCCGAGCACAAGTAGAGGAGAAATGAGGGGCGTTTTAGAAACCTTTCCCGATCACTCGGTGTACCATCTTCTGGGTTTCCCAGGCATATTTTCGATGTAGGAAGATGCCCTTGAACCTGGAGATTTGGGACCCATGGCATGGGTACCACGCAGTATTACTTTAAAGGGTCTGCGTTTGCTCACCCAACCTCACCAATCCTCTCAGCCCCAAGAGTGTCAAGCCTTATGTCTCATCCAGCTGTGGGTCTAGATATGGTCAATCCAGGTTGCATCAGAGCCCCTGAACGGATTTTGTAAGAATTTCTCTCTCTTTCACTGTCTTTGTTTTATGGGTTTTTTTTTTAAGTAATCTATTTTTATAATGGGGTTTAGCTGCTTTTCCCTGCTGTGTTTATGCCGCTTTACACCCTCTTGATTCACTTCCAGAGAGATATCAATACATAGGTTTTAAGACTCTTACTAGTCAGATATATTCTTGGGCGGTGAATAGGGGGCGTTGAGTCCAGTTGACTGAGCAGGGAGTAGGTCTTGTCTATTACATATTTGGCTTGTGGAACGGTATCTGAGCTAATTTCAAACCCTTGTTTTATGCATCGCCCCACCTCACCTTTCCCGTTAAGCAGCCATAGTGTGTTTTCTAAATGTGTGACTCTGTTCTGTTTTGGAATTCAGTTCAGGTGTAGCGATTTTGACATTCCCTCTATAAGTGATATCTTAGGATAAGTGTCCTTTTCTGTGTGACTTACTTCACTTAGAGTAATCGTCCCTAAATCCACTCATCATGCTGGTACTAGCCTTATGACACTGGTTTCATGGCTGAGTGACATTCCATTGTGCATAAGTACCACTACTTCTTTATCCATTTTTCTCTTTCCTGGGATATTTAAGGTGTACCGAAGTGGAGGTTTTTGGAAACAGAGCAGCCCTAAACTTTGGGGTGCCTGTGTCTTGTTGATTTTTAGGTTTCCCGATTTCTACGCCCATGAGTGGAAGTGCCCTATGCTCTCTAAGCTGTGTCTATTACATATTTCAGGACGCAGCGTACACTTCTCCAGAGTGGCTGTTGGCAATTTCCACCCCGCCCATCAGCGTAGCAAGGCTCCCATGTCTCCATGGCCTGTCCTGCATTTCTGGTTTTTACACTTTTTTCAGCATGTCCCTTTTGACCGCTGGCAAGTGAGACTTCTTTGTAGCGCCGATTTGCCTTTCCGGCTTGCTTGGTTGGCCAAAAAGAGCGTATGCGTTTTTTCCTGTATATATTCAGGAAAAAACGCATACGCCCTTTTTGGCCAAGGGCCTCATTGTCAACGCTTTGCCGCTTTTCATGTGCTTTCAAGGTGAGTCGAATCTACCTCCAGAATTCTGTTTCCTGCAATTCTGCTTTGCTTTCAAATCCTCTTCGTTGCCTTCCCTCAATATATTTGTGGACGAGAGTTATCATTTATAACTCTGCAGGTTTGTGCATTGCAGTGCCCCTGAGCTCCATTTGTTAACTCGCTTTTTTGGGAGCTGGCCGAAAAAGCGCAGGATTGCTTCAGGCCCTATTCTGGTTCCGGGGAGCAGGCTAAGCCTGTGGTTCTTTCTTCTTCCTGATGGGAAAATAGAGTGACCTGTGCCTGTCCCAACACCTAGAGTTAGTCTCTAATTGGTTCCCCCTCTTCCCGTTCATCCTCAGGACAAATTGCGAGCTGTACGAAACAGGAGGTCAACGGTGCTGATTGTCCACGTAGGGAGATTGTTAGTGAAGCGGCTGGAATGGCGAACCCGAGCACAAGGAGAGGAGAAATGAGGTGCGTTTTAGAAACCTTTCCCGATCACACGGTGTACCATCTTCTGGGTTTCCCAGGCATGTTTTCGATGTAGGAAGATGCCCTTGAACCTGGAGATTTGGGACCCATGACATGGGTACCACGCAGTATTACTTTAAAGGGTCTGCGTTTGCTCACCCAACCTCACCAATCCTCTCAGCCCCAAGAGTGTCCAGCCTTATGTCTCATCCAGCTGTGGGTCTAGATATGGTCAATCCAGGTTGCATCAGAGCCCCTTAACGGATTTTGTAAGAATTTCTCGCTCTTTCACTGTCTTTGTTTAATGGGGTTTATTTTAAGTAATCTATTTTTATAATGGGGTTTAGCTGCTTTTCCCTGCTGTGTTTATGCCGCTTTACACCCTCTTGATTCACTGCCAGAGAGATATCAATACATAGGTTTTAAGACTCTTACTAGTCAGATATATTCTTGGGCGGTGAATAGGGGACGTTGAATCCAGTTGACTGAGCAGGGAGTATGTCTTGTCTATTACATATTTGGCTTGTGGAACGGTATCTGAGCTAATTTCAAACCTTTGTTTTATGCATCGCCCCACCTCACCTTTCCCGTTAAGCAGCCACAGTGTGTTTTCTAAATGTGTGACTCTGTTCTGTTTTGGAATTCAGCTCAGGTGTAGCGATTTTGACATTCCCTCTATAAGTGATATCTTAGGATAAGTGTCCTTTTCTGTGTGACTTACTTCACTTAGAGTCATCGTCTCTAAATCCACTCATCATGCTGCTACTAGCCTTATGACACTGATTTCATGGCTGAGTGATATTCCATTGTGCATAAGTACCACAACTTCTTTATCCATTTTTCTCTTTCCTGGGATATTTAAGGTGTACCGAAGTGGAGGTTCTTGGAAACAGAGCAGCCCTAAACTTTGGGGTGCCTGTGTCTTGTTGATTTTTAGGTTTCCCGATTTCTACGCCCATGAGTGGAAGTGCCCTATGCTCTCTAAGCTGTGTTTATTACATGTTTTAGGACGCAGCGTACACTTCTCCAGAGTGGCTGTTGGCAATTTCCACCCCGCCCATCAGCGTAGCAAGGCTCCCATGTCTCCATGGCCTGTCCTGCATTTCTGGTTTTTACACTTTTTTCAGCATGGCCCTTTTGACCGCTGGCAAGTGAGACTTCTTTGTAGCGCCGATTTGCCTTTCCGGCTTGCTTGGTTGGCCAAAAAGGGCGTATGCGTTTTTTCCTGGATATATTCAGGAAAAAACGCATACGCCCTTTTTGGCCAAGGGCATCATTGTCAACGCTTTGCCGCTTTTCATGTGCTTTCAAGGCGAGTCGAATCTACCTCATGAAATCTGTTTCCTGCAATTCTGCCTTGCTTTCAAATCCTCTTCGTTGCCTTCCCTCAATATATTTGTGGACGAGAGTTATCATTTATAACTCTGCAGGTTTGAGAATTGCAGTGCCCCTGAGCTCCATTTGTCAACTCGCTTTTTTGGGAGCTGGCCGCAAAAGCGCAGGATTGCTTCAGGCCCTTTCTGGTTCCGGGGGGCAGGTTGAGCCTGTGGTTCATTCTTCTTCCTGATGGGAAAATAGAGTGACCTGTGCCTGTCCCAACACCTAGAGCTAGTCTCTCATTGGTTCCCCCTCTTCCCGTTCATCCTCAGGACAAATTGCGAGCTGTACGAAACAGGAGGTCAACGGTGCTGATTCTCCAAGTAGGGAGATTGTTAGTGAAGCGGCTGGAATGGCGAACCCGAGCACAAGTAGAGGAGAAATGAGGGGCGTTTTAGAAACCTTTCCCGATCACTCGGTGTACCATCTTCTGGGTTTCCCAGGCATATTTTCGATGTAGGAAGATGCCCTTGAACCTGGAGATTTGGGACCCATGGCATGGGTACCACGCAGTATTACTTTAAAGGGTCTGCGTTTGCTCACCCAACCTCACCAATCCTCTCAGCCCCAAGAGTGTCAAGCCTTATGTCTCATCCAGCTGTGGGTCTAGATATGGTCAATCCAGGTTGCATCAGAGCCCCTGAACGGATTTTGTAAGAATTTCTCTCTCTTTCACTGTCTTTGTTTTATGGGTTTTTTTTTTAAGTAATCTATTTTTATAATGGGGTTTAGCTGCTTTTCCCTGCTGTGTTTATGCCGCTTTACACCCTCTTGATTCACTTCCAGAGAGATATCAATACATAGGTTTTAAGACTCTTACTAGTCAGATATATTCTTGGGCGGTGAATAGGGGGCGTTGAGTCCAGTTGACTGAGCAGGGAGTAGGTCTTGTCTATTACATATTTGGCTTGTGGAACGGTATCTGAGCTAATTTCAAACCCTTGTTTTATGCATCGCCCCACCTCACCTTTCCCGTTAAGCAGCCATAGTGTGTTTTCTAAATGTGTGACTCTGTTCTGTTTTGGAATTCAGTTCAGGTGTAGCGATTTTGACATTCCCTCTATAAGTGATATCTTAGGATAAGTGTCCTTTTCTGTGTGACTTACTTCACTTAGAGTAATCGTCCCTAAATCCACTCATCATGCTGGTACTAGCCTTATGACACTGGTTTCATGGCTGAGTGACATTCCATTGTGCATAAGTACCACTACTTCTTTATCCATTTTTCTCTTTCCTGGGATATTTAAGGTGTACCGAAGTGGAGGTTTTTGGAAACAGAGCAGCCCTAAACTTTGGGGTGCCTGTGTCTTGTTGATTTTTAGGTTTCCCGATTTCTACGCCCATGAGTGGAAGTGCCCTATGCTCTCTAAGCTGTGTCTATTACATATTTCAGGACGCAGCGTACACTTCTCCAGAGTGGCTGTTGGCAATTTCCACCCCGCCCATCAGCGTAGCAAGGCTCCCATGTCTCCATGGCCTGTCCTGCATTTCTGGTTTTTACACTTTTTTCAGCATGTCCCTTTTGACCGCTGGCAAGTGAGACTTCTTTGTAGCGCCGATTTGCCTTTCCGGCTTGCTTGGTTGGCCAAAAAGAGCGTATGCGTTTTTTCCTGTATATATTCAGGAAAAAACGCATACGCCCTTTTTGGCCAAGGGCATCATTGTCAACGCTTTGCCGCTTTTCATGTGCTTTCAAGGTGAGTCGAATCTACCTCCAGAATTCTGTTTCCTGCAATTCTGCTTTGCTTTCAAATCCTCTTCGTTGCCTTCCCTCAATATATTTGTGGACGAGAGTTATCATTTATAACTCTGCAGGTTTGTGCATTGCAGTGCCCCTGAGCTCCATTTGTTAACTCGCTTTTTTGGGAGCTGGCCGAAAAAGCGCAGGATTGCTTCAGGCCCTATTCTGGTTCCGGGGAGCAGGCTAAGCCTGTGGTTCTTTCTTCTTCCTGATGGGAAAATAGAGTGACCTGTGCCTGTCCCAACACCTAGAGTTAGTCTCTAATTGGTTCCCCCTCTTCCCGTTCATCCTCAGGACAAATTGCGAGCTGTACGAAACAGGAGGTCAACGGTGCTGATTGTCCACGTAGGGAGATTGTTAGTGAAGCGGCTGGAATGGCGAACCCGAGCACAAGGAGAGGAGAAATGAGGTGCGTTTTAGAAACCTTTCCCGATCACACGGTGTACCATCTTCTGGGTTTCCCAGGCATGTTTTCGATGTAGGAAGATGCCCTTGAACCTGGAGATTTGGGACCCATGACATGGGTACCACGCAGTATTACTTTAAAGGGTCTGCGTTTGCTCACCCAACCTCACCAATCCTCTCAGCCCCAAGAGTGTCCAGCCTTATGTCTCATCCAGCTGTGGGTCTAGATATGGTCAATCCAGGTTGCATCAGAGCCCCTTAACGGATTTTGTAAGAATTTCTCGCTCTTTCACTGTCTTTGTTTAATGGGGTTTATTTTAAGTAATCTATTTTTATAATGGGGTTTAGCTGCTTTTCCCTGCTGTGTTTATGCCGCTTTACACCCTCTTGATTCACTGCCAGAGAGATATCAATACATAGGTTTTAAGACTCTTACTAGTCAGATATATTCTTGGGCGGTGAATAGGGGACGTTGAATCCAGTTGACTGAGCAGGGAGTATGTCTTGTCTATTACATATTTGGCTTGTGGAACGGTATCTGAGCTAATTTCAAACCTTTGTTTTATGCATCGCCCCACCTCACCTTTCCCGTTAAGCAGCCACAGTGTGTTTTCTAAATGTGTGACTCTGTTCTGTTTTGGAATTCAGCTCAGGTGTAGCGATTTTGACATTCCCTCTATAAGTGATATCTTAGGATAAGTGTCCTTTTCTGTGTGACTTACTTCACTTAGAGTCATCGTCTCTAAATCCACTCATCATGCTGCTACTAGCCTTATGACACTGATTTCATGGCTGAGTGATATTCCATTGTGCATAAGTACCACAACTTCTTTATCCATTTTTCTCTTTCCTGGGATATTTAAGGTGTACCGAAGTGGAGGTTCTTGGAAACAGAGCAGCCCTAAACTTTGGGGTGCCTGTGTCTTGTTGATTTTTAGGTTTCCCGATTTCTACGCCCATGAGTGGAAGTGCCCTATGCTCTCTAAGCTGTGTTTATTACATGTTTTAGGACGCAGCGTACACTTCTCCAGAGTGGCTGTTGGCAATTTCCACCCCGCCCATCAGCGTAGCAAGGCTCCCATGTCTCCATGGCCTGTCCTGCATTTCTGGTTTTTACACTTTTTTCAGCATGGCCCTTTTGACCGCTGGCAAGTGAGACTTCTTTGTAGCGCCGATTTGCCTTTCCGGCTTGCTTGGTTGGCCAAAAAGGGCGTATGCGTTTTTTCCTGGATATATTCAGGAAAAAACGCATACGCCCTTTTTGGCCAAGGGCATCATTGTCAACGCTTTGCCGCTTTTCATGTGCTTTCAAGGCGAGTCGAATCTACCTCATGAAATCTGTTTCCTGCAATTCTGCCTTGCTTTCAAATCCTCTTCGTTGCCTTCCCTCAATATATTTGTGGACGAGAGTTATCATTTATAACTCTGCAGGTTTGAGAATTGCAGTGCCCCTGAGCTCCATTTGTCAACTCGCTTTTTTGGGAGCTGGCCGCAAAAGCGCAGGATTGCTTCAGGCCCTTTCTGGTTCCGGGGGGCAGGTTGAGCCTGTGGTTCATTCTTCTTCCTGATGGGAAAATAGAGTGACCTGTGCCTGTCCCAACACCTAGAGCTAGTCTCTCATTGGTTCCCCCTCTTCCCGTTCATCCTCAGGACAAATTGCGAGCTGTACGAAACAGGAGGTCAACGGTGCTGATTCTCCAAGTAGGGAGATTGTTAGTGAAGCGGCTGGAATGGCGAACCCGAGCACAAGTAGAGGAGAAATGAGGGGCGTTTTAGAAACCTTTCCCGATCACTCGGTGTACCATCTTCTGGGTTTCCCAGGCATATTTTCGATGTAGGAAGATGCCCTTGAACCTGGAGATTTGGGACCCATGGCATGGGTACCACGCAGTATTACTTTAAAGGGTCTGCGTTTGCTCACCCAACCTCACCAATCCTCTCAGCCCCAAGAGTGTCAAGCCTTATGTCTCATCCAGCTGTGGGTCTAGATATGGTCAATCCAGGTTGCATCAGAGCCCCTGAACGGATTTTGTAAGAATTTCTCTCTCTTTCACTGTCTTTGTTTTATGGGTTTTTTTTTTAAGTAATCTATTTTTATAATGGGGTTTAGCTGCTTTTCCCTGCTGTGTTTATGCCGCTTTACACCCTCTTGATTCACTTCCAGAGAGATATCAATACATAGGTTTTAAGACTCTTACTAGTCAGATATATTCTTGGGCGGTGAATAGGGGGCGTTGAGTCCAGTTGACTGAGCAGGGAGTAGGTCTTGTCTATTACATATTTGGCTTGTGGAACGGTATCTGAGCTAATTTCAAACCCTTGTTTTATGCATCGCCCCACCTCACATTTCCCGTTAAGCAGCCATAGTGTGTTTTCTAAATGTGTGACTCTGTTCTGTTTTGGAATTCAGTTCAGGTGTAGCGATTTTGACATTCCCTCTATAAGTGATATCTTAGGATAAGTGTCCTTTTCTGTGTGACTTACTTCACTTAGAGTCATCGTCCCTAAATCCACTCATCATGCTGGTACTAGCCTTATGACACTGGTTTCATGGCTGAGTGACATTCCATTGTGCATAAGTACCACTACTTCTTTATCCATTTTTCTCTTTCCTGGGATATTTAAGGTGTACCGAAGTGGAGGTTTTTGGAAACAGAGCAGCCCTAAACTTTGGGGTGCCTGTGTCTTGTTGATTTTTAGGTTTCCCGATTTCTACGCCCATGAGTGGAAGTGCCCTATGCTCTCTAAGCTGTGTCTATTACATATTACAGGACACAGCGTACACTTCTCCAGAGTGGCTGTTGGAAATTTCCATCCCGCCCATCAGCGTAGCAAGGCTCCCATGTCTCCATGGCCTGTCCTGCATTTCTGGTTTTTACACTTTTTTCAGCATGGCCCTTCTGACCGCTGGCAAGCGAGACTTCTTTGTAGCGCCGATTTGCCTTTCTGGCTTGCTTGGTTGGCCAAAAAGGGCGTATGCGTTTTTTCCTGAATATATTCAGGAAAAAACGCATACGCCCTTTTTGGCCAAGGGCATCATTGTCAACGCTTTGCCGCTTTTCATGTGCTTTCAAGGCGAGTCGAATCTACCTCCTGAAATCTGTTTCCTGCAATTCTGCTTTGCTTTCAAATCCTCTTCGTTGCCTTCCCTCAATATATTTGTGGACGAGAGTTATCATTTATAACTCTGCAGGTTTGTGCATTGCAGTGCCCCTGAGCTCCATTTGTTAACTCGCTTTTTTGGGAGCTGGCCGAAAAAGCGCAGGATTGCTTCAGGCCCTATTCTGGTTCCGGGGAGCAGGCTAAGCCTGTGGTTCATTCTTCTTCCTGATGGGAAAAGAGAGTGACCTGTGCCTGTCCCAACACCTAGAGTTAGTCTCTAATTGGTTCCCCCTCTTCCCGTTCATCCTCAGGACAAATTGCGAGCTGTACGAAACAGGAGGTCAACGGTGCTGATTGTCCACGTAGGGACATTGTTAGTGAAGCGGCTGGAATGGCGAACCCGAGCACAAGGAGAGGAGAAATGAGGTGCGTTTTAGAAACCTTTCCCGATCACACGGTGTACCATCTTCTGGGTTTCCCAGGCATGTTTTCGATGTAGGAAGATGCCCTTGAACCTGGAGATTTGGGACCCATGGCATGGGTACCACGCAGTATTACTTTAAAGGGTCTGCGTTTGCTCACCCAACCTCACCAATCCTCTCAGCCCCAAGAGTGTCAAGCCTTATGTCTCATCCAGCTGTGGGTCTAGATATGGTCAATCCAGGTTGCATCAGAGCCCCTGAACGGATTTTGTAAGAATTTCTCTCTCTTTCACTGTCTTTGTTTTATGGGTTTTTTTTTTAAGTAATCAATTTTTATAATGGGGTTTAGCTGCTTTTCCCTGCTGTGTTTATGCCGCATTACACCCTCTTGATTCACTTCCAGAGAGATATCAATACATAGGTTTTAAGACTCTTACTAGTCAGATATATTCTTGGGCGGTGAATAGGGGGCGTTGAGTCCAGTTGACTGAGCAGGGAGTAGGTCTTGTCTATTACATATTTGGCTTGTGGAACGGTATCTGAGCTAATTTCAAACCCTTGTTTTATGCATCGCCCCACCTCACCTTTCCCGTTAAGCAGCCATAGTGTGTTTTCTAAATGTGTGACTCTGTTCTGTTTTGGAATTCATTTCAGGTGTAGCGATTTTGACATTCCCTCTATAAGTGATATCTTAGGATAAGTGTCCTTTTCTGTGTGACTTACTTCACTTAGAGTCATCGTCCCTAAATCCACTCATCATGCTGCTACTAGCCTTATGACACTGATTTCATGGCTGAGTGACATTCCATTGTGCATAAGTACCACTACTTCTTTATCCATTTTTCTCTTTCCTGGGATATTTAAGGTGTACCGAAGTGGAGGTTCTTGGAAACAGAGCAGCCCTAAACTTTGGGGTGCCTGTGTCTTTTTGATTTTTAGGTTTCCCGATTTCTACGCCCATGAGTGGAAGTGCCCTATGCTCTCTAAGCTGTGTCTATTACATATTTCAGGACGCAGCGTACACTTCTCCAGAGTGGCTGTTGGCAATTTCCATCCCGCCCATCAGCGTAGCAAGGCTCCCATGTCTCCATGGCCTGTCCTGCATTTCTGGTTTTTACACTTTTTTCAGCATGGCCCTTTTGACCGCTGGCAAGTGAGACTTCTTTGTAGCGCCGATTTGCCTTTCAGGCTTGCTTGTTTGGCCAAAAAGGGCGTATGCGTTTTTTCCTGAATATATTCAGGAAAAAACGCATACGCCCTTTTTGGCCAAGGGCATCATTGTCAACGCTTTGCCGCTTTTCATGTGCTTTCAAGGTGAGTCGAATCTACCTCCTGAATTCTGTTTCCTGCAATTCTGCCTTGCTTTCAAATCCTCTTCGTTGCCTTCCCTCAATATATTTGTGGACGAGAGTTATCATTTATAACTCTGCAGGTTTGAGAATTGCAGTGCCCCTGAGCTCCATTTGTCAACTCGCTTTTTTGGGAGCTGGCCGCAAAAGCGCAGGATTGCTTCAGGCCCTATTCTGGTTCCGGGGGTCAGGCTGAGCCTGTGGTTCATTCTTCTTCCTGATGAGAAAATAGAGTGACCTGTGCCTGTCCCAACACCTAGAGCTAGTCTCTCATTGGTTCCCCCTCTTCCTGTTCATCCTCAGGACAAATTGCGAGCTGTATGAAACAGGAGGTCAACGGTGCTGATTGTCCACGTAGGGACATTGTTAGTGAAGCGGCTGGAATGGCGAACCCGAGCACAAGGAGAGGAGAAATGAGGTGCGTTTTAGAAACCTTTCCCGATCACACGGTGTACCATCTTCTGGGTTTCCCAGGCATGTTTTCGATGTTGAAAGATGCCCTTGAACCTGGAGATTTGGGACCCATGGCATGGGTACCACGCAGTATTGCTTTAAAGGGTCTGCGTTTGCTCACCCAACCTCACCAATCCTCTCAGCCCCAAGAGTGTCCAGCCTTATGTCTCATCCAGTTGTGGGTCTAGATATGGTCAATCCAGGTTGCATCAGAGCCCCTGAACGGATTTTGTAAGAATTTCTCTCTCTTTCACTGTCTTTGTTTTATGGGTTTTTTTTTTAATGTAATCTATTTTTATAATGGGGTTTAGCTGCTTTTCCCTGCTGTGTTTATGCCGCTTTACACCCTCTTGATTCACTTCCAGAGAGATATCAATACATAGGTTTTAAGACTCTTACTAGTCAGATATATTCTTGGGCGGTGAATAGGGGGCGTTGAGTCCAGTTGACTGAGCAGGGAGTAGGTCTTGTCTATTACATATTTGGCTTGTGGAACGGTATCTGAGCTAATTTCAAACCCTTGTTTTATGCATCGCCCCACCTCACCTTTCCCGTTAAGCAGCCATAGTGTGTTTTCTAAATGTGTGACTCTGTTCTGTTTTGGAATTCAGTTCAGGTGTAGCGATTTTGACATTCCCTCTATAAGTGATATCTTAGGATAAGTGTCCTTTTCTGTGTGACTTACTTCACTTAGAGTCATCGTCCCTAAATCCACTCATCATGCTGCTACTAGCCTTATGACACTGATTTCATGGCTGAGTGACATTCCATTGTGCATAAGTACCACTACTTCTTTATCCATTTTTCTCTTTCCTGGGATATTTAAGGTGTACCGAAGTGGAGGTTCTTGGAAACAGAGCAGCCCTAAACTTTGGGGTGCCTGTGTCTTTTTGATTTTTAGGTTTCCCGATTTCTACGCCCATGAGTGGAAGTGCCCTATGCTCTCTAAGCTGTGTCTATTACATATTTCAGGACGCAGCGTACACTTCTCCAGAGTGGCTGTTGGCAATTTCCATCCCGCCCATCAGCGTAGCAAGGCTCCCATGTCTCCATGGCCTGTCCTGCATTTCTGGTTTTTACACTTTTTTCAGCATGGCCCTTTTGACCGCTGGCAAGTGAGACTTCTTTGTAGCGCCGATTTGCCTTTCAGGCTTGCTTGGTTGGCCAAAAAGGGCGTATGCGTTTTTTCCTGAATATATTCAGGAAAAAACGCATACGCCCTTTTTGGCCAAGGGCATCATTGTCAACGCTTTGCCGCTTTTCATGTGCTTTCAAGGTGAGTCGAATCTACCTCCTGAATTTTGTTTCCTGCAATTCTGCCTTGCTTTCAAATCCTCTTCGTTGCCTTCCCTCAATATATTTGTGGACGAGAGTTATCATTTATAACTCTGCAGGTTTGAGAATTGCAGTGCCCCTGAGCTCCATTTGTCAACTCGCTTTTTTGGGAGCTGGCCGCAAAAGCGCAGGATTGCTTCAGGCCCTATTCTGGTTCCGGGGGTCAGGCTGAGCCTGTGGTTCATTCTTCTTCCTGATGAGAAAATAGAGTGACCTGTGCCTGTCCCAACACCTAGAGCTAGTCTCTCATTGGTTCCCCCTCTTCCTGTTCATCCTCAGGACAAATTGCGAGCTGTATGAAACAGGAGGTCAACGGTGCTGATTGTCCACGTAGGGACATTGTTAGTGAAGCGGCTGGAATGGCGAACCCGAGCACAAGGAGAGGAGAAATGAGGTGCGTTTTAGAAACCTTTCCCGATCACACGGTGTACCATCTTCTGGGTTTCCCAGGCATGTTTTCGATGTTGAAAGATGCCCTTGAACCTGGAGATTTGGGACCCATGGCATGGGTACCACGCAGTATTACTTTAAAGGGTCTGCGTTTGCTCACCCAACCTCACCAATCCTCTCAGCCCCAAGAGTGTCCAGCCTTATGTCTCATCCAGCTGTGGGTCTAGATATGGTCAATCCAGGTTGCATCAGAGCCCCTGAACGGATTTTGTAAGAATTTCTCTCTCTTTCACTGTCTTTGTTTAATGGGTTTTTTTTTAATGTAATCTATTTTTATAATGGGGTTTAGCTGCTTTTCCCTGCTGTGTTTATGCCGCTTTACACCCTCTTGATTCACTTGCAGAGAGATATCAATACATAGGTTTTAAGACTCTTACTAGTCAGATATATTCTTGGGCGGTGAATAGGGGGCGTTGAGTCCAGTTCACTGAGCAGGGAGTAGGTCTTGTCTGTTACATATTTGGCTTCTGGAACGGTATCTGAGCTAATTTCAAACCCTTGTTTTATGCATCGCCCCACCTCACCTTTCCCGTTAAGCAGCCATAGTGTGTTTTCTAAATGTGTGACTCTGTTCTGTTTTGGAATTCAGTTCAGGTGTAGCGATTTTGACATTCCCTCTCTAAGTGATATCTTAGGATAAGTGTCCTTTTCTGTGTGACTTACTTCACTTAGAGTCATCGTCCCTAAATCCACTCATCATGCTGCTACTAGCCTTATGACACTGATTTTATGGCTGAGTGACATTCCATTGTGCATAAGTACCACTACTTCTTTATCCATTTTTCTCTTTCCTGGGATATTTAAGGTGTACCGAAGTGGAGGTTCTTGGAAACAGAGCAGCCGTAAACTTTGGGGTGCCTGTGTCTTTTTGATTTTTAGGTTTCCCGATTTCTACGCCCATGAGTGGAAGTGCCCTATGCTCTCTAAGCTGTGTCTATTACATATTTCAGGACGCAGCGTACACTTCTCCAGAGTGGCTGTTGGCAATTTCCATCCCGCCCATCAGCGTAGCAAGGCTCCCATGTCTCCATGGCCTGTCCTGCATTTCTGGTTTTTACACTTTTTTCAGCATGGCCCTTTTGACCGCTGGCAAGTGAGACTTCTTTGTAGCGCCGATTTGCCTTTCAGGCTTGCTTGTTTGGCCAAAAAGGGCGTATGCGTTTTTTCCTGAATATATTCAGGAAAAAACGCATACGCCCTTTTTGGCCAAGGGCATCATTGTCAACGCTTTGCCGCTTTTCATGTGCTTTCAAGGTGAGTCGAATCTACCTCCTGAATTCTGTTTCCTGCAATTCTGCCTTGCTTTCAAATCCTCTTCGTTGCCTTCCTTCAATATATTTGTGGACGAGAGTTATCATTTATAACTCTGCAGGTTTGAGAATTGCAGTGCCCCTGAGCTCCATTTGTCAACTCGCTTTTTTGGGAGCTGGCCGCAAAAGCGCAGGATTGCTTCAGGCCCTATTCTGGTTCCGGGGGTCAGGCTGAGCCTGTGGTTCATTCTTCATCCTGATGAGAAAATAGAGTGACCTGTGCCTGTCCCAACACCTAGAGCTAGTGTCTCATTGGTTCCCCTTCTTCCCGTTCATCCTCAGGACAAATTCCGAGCTGTACGAAACAGGAGGTCAACGGTGCTGATTCTCCAAGTAGGGAGATTGTTAGTGAAGCGACTGGAATGGCGAACCCGAGCACAAGGAGAGGAGAAATGAGGTGCGTTTTAGAAACCTTTCCCGATCACACGGTGTACCATCTTCTGGGTTTCCCAGGCATGTTTTCGATGTAGGAAGATGCCCTTGAACCTGGAGATTTGGGACCCATGGCATGGGTACCACGCAGTTTTACTTTAAAGGGTCTGCGTTTGCTCACCCAACCTCACCAATCCTCTCAGCCCCAAGAGTGTCCAGCCTTATGTCTCATCCAGCTGTGGGTCTAGATATGGTCAATCCAGGTTGCATCAGAGCCCCTGAACGGATTTTGTAAGAATTTCTCTCTCTTTCACTGTCTTTGTTTAATGGGTTTTTTTTTTAATGTAATCTATTTTTATAATGGGGTTTAGCTGCTTTTCCCTGCTGTGTTTATGCCGCTTTACACCCTCTTGATTCACTTCCAGAGAGATATCAATACATAGGTTTTAAGACTCTTACTAGTCAGATATATTCTTGGGCGGTGAATAGGGGGCGTTGAGTCCAGTTCACTGAGCAGGGAGTAGGTCTTGTCTGTTACATATTTGGCTTCTGGAACGGTATCTGAGCTAATTTCAAACCCTTGTTTTATGCATCGCCCCACCTCACCTTTCCCGTTAAGCAGCCATAGTGTGTTTTCTAAATGTGTGACTCTGTTCTGTTTTGGAATTCAGTTCAGGTGTAGCGATTTTGACATTCCCTCTATAAGTGATATCTTAGGATAAGTGTCCTTTTCTGTGTGACTTACTTCACTTAGAGTCATCGTCCCTAAATCCACTCATCATGCTGCTACTAACCATATGACACTGATTTTATGCCTGAGTGATATTCCATTGTGCATAAGTACCACTACTTCTTTATCCATTTTTCTCTTTCCTGGGATATTTAAGGTGTACCGAAGTGGAGGTTCTTGGAAACAGAGCAGCCCTAAACTTTGGGGTGCCTGTGTCTTGTTGATTTTTAGGTTTCCCGATTTCTACGCCCATGAGTGGAAGTGCCCTATGCTCTCTAAGCTGTGTTTATTACATGTTTCAGGACGCAGCGTACACTTCTCCAGAGTGGCTGTTGGCAATTTCCACCCCGCCCATCAGCGTAGCAAGGCTCCCATGTCTCAATGGCCTGTCCTGCATTTCTGGTTTTTACACTTTTTTCAGCATGGCCCTTCTGACCGCTGGCAAGCGAGACTTCTTTGTAGCGCCGATTTGCATTTCTGGCCTGCTTGGTTGGCCAAAAAGGGCGTATGCGTTTTTTCCTGAATATATTCAGGAAAAAACGCATACGCCCTTTTTGGCCAAGGGCATCATTGTCAACGGTTTGCCGCTTTTCATGTGCTTTCAAGGCGAGTCGAATCTACCTCCAGAATTCTGTTTCCTGCAATTCTGCCTTGCTTTCAAATCCTCTTCGTTGCCTTCCCTCAATATATTTGTGGACGAGAGTTATCATTTATAACTCTGCAGGTTTGAGAATTGCAGTGCCCCTGAGCTCCATTTGTCAACTCGCTTTTTTGGGAGCTGGCCGCAAAAGCGCAGGATTGCTTCAGGCCCTTTCTGGTTCCGGGGGGCAGGTTGAGCCTGGGGTTCATTCTTCTTCCTGATGGGAAAATAGAGTGACCTGTGCCTGTCCCAACACCTAGAGCTAGTGTCTCATTGGTTCCCCCTCTTCCCGTTCATCCTCAGGACAAATTGCGAGCTGTACGAAACAGGAGGTCAACGGTGCTGATTCTCCAAGTAGGGAGACTGTTAGTGAAGCGGCTGGAATGGCGAACCCGAGCACAAGTAGAGGAGAAATGAGGGGCGTTTTAGAAACCTTTCCCGATCACTCGGTGTACCATCTTCTGGGTTTCCCAGGCATATTTTCGATGTAGGAAGATGCCCTTGAACCTGGAGATTTGGGACCCATGGCTAGGGTACCACGCAGTATTACTTTAAAGGGTCTGCGTTTGCTCACCCAACCTGACCAATCCTCTCAGCCCCAAGAGTGTCCAGCCTTATGTCTCATCCAGCTGTGGGTCTAGATATGGTCAATCCAGGTTGCATCAGAGCCCCTGAACGGATTTTGTAAGAATTTCTCTCTCTTTCACTGTCTTTGTTTAATGGGTTTTTTTTTTAATGTAATCTATTTTTATAATGGGGTTTAGCTGCTTTTCCCTGCTGTGTTTATGCCGCTTTACACCCTCTTGATTCACTTCCAGAGAGATATCAATACATAGGTTTTAAGACTCTTACTAGTCAGATATATTCTTGGGCGGTGAATAGGGGGTGTTGAGTCCCGTTCACTGAGCAGGGAGTAGGTCTTGTTTATTACATATTTGGCTTCTGGAAAGGTATCTGAGCTAAAGTCAAACCCTTGTTTTATGCATCACCCCGCCTCACCTTTCCCGTTAAGCAGCCATAGTGTGTTTTCTAAATGTGTGACTCTGTTCTGTTTTGGAATTCAGTTCAGGTGTAGCGATGTTGACATTCCCTCTCTAAGTGATATCTTAGGATAAGTGTCCTTTTCTGTGTGACTTACTTCACTTAGAGTCATCGTCCCTAAATCCACTCATCATGCTGCTACTAGCCTTATGACACTGATTTCACGGCTGAGTGACATTCCATTGTGCATAAGTACCACTACTTCTTTATCCATTTTTCTCTTTCCTGGGATATTTAAGGTGTACCGAAGTGGAGGTTCTTGGAAACAGAGCAGCCCTAAACTTTGGGGTGCCTGTGTCTTGTTGATTTTTAGGTTTCCCGATTTCTACGCCCATGAGTGGAAGTGCCCTATGCTCTCTAAGCTGTGTCTATTACATATTACAGGACACAGCGTACACTTCTCCAGAGTGGCTGTTGGAATTTTCCATCCCGCCCATCAGCGTAGCAAGGCTCCCATGTCTCCATGGCCTGTCCTGCATTTCTGGTTTTTACACTTTTTTCAGCATGGCCCTTCTGACCGCTGGCAAGCGAGACTTCTTTGTAGCGCCGATTTGCCTTTCTGGCTTGCTTGGTTGGCCAAAAAGGGCGTATGCGTTTTTTCCTGAATATATTCAGGAAAAAACGCATACGCCCTTTTTGGCCAAGGGCATCATTGTCAACGCTTTGCCGCTTTTCATGTGCTTTCAAGGTGAGTCGAATCTACCTCCTGAATTCTGTTTCCTGCAATTCTGCCTTGCTTTCAAATCCTCTTCGTTGCCTTCCCTCAATATATTTGTGGACGAGAGTTATCATTTATAACTCTGCAGGTTTGAGAATTGCAGTGCCCCTGAGCTCCATTTGTCAACTCGCTTTTTTGGGAGCTGGCCGCAAAAGCGCAGGATTGCTTCAGGCCCTATTCTGGTTCCGGGGGTCAGGCTGAGCCTGTGGTTCATTCTTCTTCCTGATGGGAAAATAGAGTGACCTGTGCCTGTCCCAACACCTAGAGTTAGTCTCTCATTGGTTCCCCCTCTTCCCGTTCATCCTCAGGACAAATTGCGAGCTGTACGAAACAGGAGGTCAACGGTGCTGATTGTCCACGTAGGGAGATTGTTAGTGAAGCGGCTGGAATGGCGAACCCGAGCACAAGGAGAGGAGAAATGAGGTGCGTTTTAGAAACCTTTCCCGATCACACGGTGTACCATCTTCTGGGTTTCCCAGGCATGTTTTCGATGTAGGAAGATGCCCTTGAACCTGGAGATTTGGGACCCATGACATGGGTACCACGCAGTATTACTTTAAAGGGTCTGCGTTTGCTCACCCAACCTCACCAATCCTCTCAGCCCCAAGAGTGTCCAGCCTTATGTCTCATCCAGCTGTGGGTCTAGATATGGTCAATCCAGGTTGCATCAGAGCCCCTGAACGGATTTTGTAAGAATTTCTCGCTCTTTCACTGTCTTTGTTTAATGGGGTTTATTTTAAGTAATCTATTTTTATAATGGGGTTTAGCTGCTTTTCCCTGCTGTGTTTATGCCGCTTTACACCCTCTTGATTCACTGCCAGAGAGATATCAATACATAGATTTTAAGACTCTTACTAGTCAGATATATTCTTGGGCGGTGAATAGGGGACGTTGAATCCAGTTGACTGAGCAGGGAGTATGTCTTGTCTATTACATATTTGGCTTGTGGAACGGTATCTGAGCTAATTTCAAACCTTTGTTTTATGCATCGCCCCACATCACCTTTCCCGTTAAGCAGCCATAGTGTGTTTTCTAAATGTGTGACTCTGTTCTGTTTTGGAATTCAGTTCAGGTGTAGCGATTTTGACATTCCCTCTATAAGTGATATCTTAGGATAAGTGTCCTTTTCTGTGTGACTTACTTCACTTAGAGTCATCGTCTCTAAATCCACTCATCATGCTGCTACTAGCCTTATGACACTGATTTCATGGCTGAGTGATATTCCATTGTGCATAAGTACCACAACTTCTTTATCCATTTTTCTCTTTCCTGGGATATCTAAGGTGTACCGAAGTGGAGGTTCTTGGAAACAGAGCAGCCCTAAACTTTGGGGTGCCTGTGTCTTGTTGATTTTTAGGTTTCCCGATTTCTACGCCCATGAGTGGAAGTGCCCTATGCTCTCTAAGCTGTGTTTATTACATGTTTTAGGACGCAGCGTACACTTCTCCAGAGTGGCTGTTGGCAATTTCCACCCCGCCCATCAGCGTCGCAAGGCTCCCATGTCTCCATGGCCTGTCCTGCATTTCTGGTTTTTACACTTTTTTCAGCATGGCCCTTTTGACCGCTGACAAGTGAGACTTCTTTGTAGCGCCGATTTGCCTTTCCGGCTTGCTTGGTTGGCCAAAAAGGGCGTATGCGTTTTTTCCTGGATATATTCAGGAAAAAACGCATACGCCCTTTTTGGCCAAGGGCATCATTGTCAACGCTTTGCCGCTTTTCATGTGCTTTCAAGGCGAGTCGAATCTACCTCATGAAATCTGTTTCCTGCAATTCTGCCTTGCTTTCAAATCCTCTTCGTTGCCTTCCCTCAATATATTTGTGGACGAGAGTTATCATTTATAACTCTGCAGGTTTGAGAATTGCAGTGCCCCTGAGCTCCATTTGTCAACTCGCTTTTTTGGGAGCTGGCCGCAAAAGCGCAGGATTGCTTCAGGCCCTTTCTGGTTCCGGGGGGCAGGTTGAGCCTGTGGTTCATTCTTCTTCCTGATGGGAAAATAGAGTGACCTGTGCCTGTCCCAACACCTAGAGCTAGTCTCTCATTGGTTCCCCCTCTTCCCGTTCATCCTCAGGACAAATTGCGAGCTGTACGAAACAGGAGGTCAACGGTGCTGATTCTCCAAGTAGGGAGATTGTTAGTGAAGCGGCTGGAATGGCGAACCCGAGCACAAGTAGAGGAGAAATGAGGGGCGTTTTAGAAACCTTTCCCGATCACTCGGTGTACCATCTTCTGGGTTTCCCAGGCATATTTTCGATGTAGGAAGATGCCCTTGAACCTGGAGATTTGGGACCCATGGCATGGGTACCACGCAGTATTACTTTAAAGGGTCTGCGTTTGCTCACCCAACCTCACCAATCCTCTCAGCCCCAAGAGTGTCAAGCCTTATGTCTCATCCAGCTGTGGGTCTAGATATGGTCAATCCAGGTTGCATCAGAGCCCCTGAACGGATTTTGTAAGAATTTCTCTCTCTTTCACTGTCTTTGTTTAATGGGTTTTTTTTTTAATGTAATCTATTTTTATAATGGGGTTTAGCTGCTTTTCCCTGCTGTGTTTATGCCGCTTTACACCCTCTTGATTCACTTCCAGAGAGATATCAATACATAGGTTTTAAGACTCTTACTAGTCAGATATATTCTTGGGCGGTGAATAGGGGGCGTTGAGTCCAGTTGACTGAGCAGGGAGTAGGTCTTGTCTATTACATATTTGGCTTGTGGAACGGTATCTGAGCTAATTTCAAACCCTTGTTTTATGCATCGCCCCACCTCACCTTTCCCGTTAAGCAGCCATAGTGTGTTTTCTAAATGTGTGACTCTGTTCTGTTTTGGAATTCAGTTCAGGTGTAGCGATTTTGACATTCCCTCTATAAGTGATATCTTAGGATAAGTGTCCTTTTCTGTGTGACTTACTTCACTTAGAGTCATCGTCCCTAAATCCACTCATCATGCTGGTACTAGCCTTATGACACTGGTTTCATGGCTGAGTGACATTCCATTGTGCATAAGTACCACTACTTCTTTATCCATTTTTCTCTTTCCTGGGATATTTAAGGTGTACCGAAGTGGAGGTTCTTGGAAACAGAGCAGCCCTAAACTTTGGGGTGCCTGTGTCTTTTTGATTTTTAGGTTTCCCGATTTCTACGCCCATGAGTGGAAGTGCCCTATGCTCTCTAAGCTGTGTCTATTACATATTTCAGGACGCAGCGTACACTTCTCCAGAGTGGCTGTTGGCAATTTCCATCCCGCCCATCAGCGTAGCAAGGCTCCCATGTCTCCATGGCCTGTCCTGCATTTCTGGTTTTTACACTTTTTTCAGCATGTCCCTTTTGACCGCTGGCAAGTGAGACTTCTTTGTAGCGCCGATTTGCCTTTCAGGCTTGCTTGGTTGGCCAAAAAGGGCGTATGCGTTTTTTCCTGAATATATTCAGGAAAAAACGCATACGCCCTTTTTGGCCAAGGGTATCATTGTCAACGCTTTGCCGCTTTTCATGTGCTTTCAAGGTGAGTCGAATCTACCTCCTGAATTCTGTTTCCTGCAATTCTGCCTTGCTTTCAAATCCTCTTCGTTGCCTTCCCTCAATATATTTGTGGACGAGAGTTATCATTTATAACTCTGCAGGTTTGAGAATTGCAGTGCCCCTGAGCTCCATTTGTCAACTCGCTTTTTTGGGAGCTGGCCGCAAAAGCGCAGGATTGCTTCAGGCCCTATTCTGGTTCCGGGGGTCAGGCTGAGCCTGTGGTTCATTCTTCTTCCTGATGAGAAAATAGAGTGACCTGTGCCTGTCCCAACACCTAGAGCTAGTCTCTCATTGGTTCCCCCTCTTCCTGTTCATCCTCAGGACAAATTGCGAGCTGTATGAAACAGGAGGTCAACGGTACTGATTGTCCACGGAGGGACATTGTTAGTGAAGCGGCTGGAATGGCGAACCCGAGCACAAGGAGAGGAGAAATGAGGTGCGTTTTAGAAACCTTTCCCGATCACACGGTGTACCATCTTCTGGGTTTCCCAGGCATGTTTTCGATGTTGAAAGATGCCCTTGAACCTGGAGATTTGGGACCCATGGCATGGGTACCACGCAGTATTACTTTAAAGGGTCTGCGTTTGCTCACCCAACCTCACCAATCCTCTCAGCCCCAAGAGTGTCCAGCCTTATGTCTCATCCAGCTGTGGGTCTAGATATGGTCAATCCAGGTTGCATCAGAGCCCCTGAACGGATTTTGTAAGAATTTCTCTCTCTTTCACTGTCTTTGTTTAATGGGTTTTTTTTTTAATGTAATCTATTTTTATAATGGGGTTTAGCTGCTTTTCCCTGCTGTGTTTATGCCGCTTTACACCCTCTTGATTCACTTCCAGAGAGATATCAATACATAGGTTTTAAGACTCTTACTAGTCAGATATATTCTTGGGCGGTGAATAGGGGGCGTTGAGTCCAGTTGACTGAGCAGGGAGTAGGTCTTGTCTATTACATATTTGGCTTGTGGAACGGTATCTGAGCTAATTTCAAACCCTTGTTTTATGCATCGCCCCACCTCACCTTTCCCGTTAAGCAGCCATAGTGTGTTTTCTAAATGTGTGACTCTCTTCTGTTTTGGAATTCAGTTCAGGTGTAGCGATTTTGACATTCCCTCTATAAGTGATATCTTAGGATAAGTGTCCTTTTCTGTGTGACTTACTTCACTTAGAGTCATCGTCCCTAAATCCACTCATCATGCTGCTACTAGCCTTATGACACTGATTTCATGGCTGAGTGACATTCCATTGTGCATAAGTACCACTACTTCTTTATCCATTTTTCTCTTTCCTGGGATATTTAAGGTGTACCGAAGTGGAGGTTCTTGGAAACAGAGCAGCCCTAAACTTTGGGGTGCCTGTGTCTTTTTGATTTTTAGGTTTCCCGATTTCTACGCCCATGAGTGGAAGTGCCCTATGCTCTCTAAGCTGTGTCTATTACATATTTCAGGACGCAGCGTACACTTCTCCAGAGTGGCTGTTGGCAATTTCCATCCCGCCCATCAGCGTAGCAAGGCTCCCATGTCTCCATGGCCTGTCCTGCATTTCTGGTTTTTACACTTTTTTCAGCATGGCCCTTTTGACCGCTGGCAAGTGAGACTTCTTTGTAGCGCCGATTTGCCTTTCAGGCTTGCTTGTTTGGCCAAAAAGGGCGTATGCGTTTTTTCCTGAATATATTCAGGAAAAAACGCATACGCCCTTTTTGGCCAAGGGCATCATTGTCAACGCTTTGCCGCTTTTCATGTGCTTTCAAGGTGAGTCGAATCTACCTCCTGAATTCTGTTTCCTGCAATTCTGCCTTGCTTTCAAATCCTCTTCGTTGCCTTCCTTCAATATATTTGTGGACGAGAGTTATCATTTATAACTCTGCAGGTTTGAGAATTGCAGTGCCCCTGAGCTCCATTTGTCAACTCGCTTTTTTGGGAGCTGGCCGCAAAAGCGCAGGATTGCTTCAGGCCCTATTCTGGTTCCGGGGGTCAGGCTGAGCCTGTGGTTCATTCTTCATCCTGATGAGAAAATAGAGTGACCTGTGCCTGTCCCAACACCTAGAGCTAGTGTCTCATTGGTTCCCCTTCTTCCCGTTCATCCTCAGGACAAATTCCGAGCTGTACGAAACAGGAGGTCAACGGTGCTGATTCTCCAAGTAGGGAGATTGTTAGTGAAGCGACTGGAATGGCGAACCCGAGCACAAGGAGAGGAGAAATGAGGTGCGTTTTAGAAACCTTTCCCGATCACACGGTGTACCATCTTCTGGGTTTCCCAGGCATGTTTTCGATGTAGGAAGATGCCCTTGAACCTGGAGATTTGGGACCCATGGCATGGGTACCACGCAGTTTTACTTTAAAGGGTCTGCGTTTGCTCACCCAACCTCACCAATCCTCTCAGCCCCAAGAGTGTCCAGCCTTATGTCTCATCCAGCTGTGGGTCTAGATATGGTCAATCCAGGTTGCATCAGAGCCCCTGAACGGATTTTGTAAGAATTTCTCTCTCTTTCACTGTCTTTGTTTAATGGGTTTTTTTTTTAATGTAATCTATTTTTATAATGGGGTTTAGCTGCTTTTCCCTGCTGTGTTTATGCCGCTTTACACCCTCTTGATTCACTTCCAGAGAGATATCAATACATAGGTTTTAAGACTCTTACTAGTCAGATATATTCTTGGGCGGTGAATAGGGGGCGTTGAGTCCAGTTCACTGAGCAGGGAGTAGGTCTTGTCTGTTACATATTTGGCTTCTGGAACGGTATCTGAGCTAATTTCAAACCCTTGTTTTATGCATCGCCCCACCTCACCTTTCCCGTTAAGCAGCCATAGTGTGTTTTCTAAATGTGTGACTCTGTTCTGTTTTGGAATTCAGTTCAGGTGTAGCGATTTTGACATTCCCTCTATAAGTGATATCTTAGGATAAGTGTCCTTTTCTGTGTGACTTACTTCACTTAGAGTCATCGTCCCTAAATCCACTCATCATGCTGCTACTAACCATATGACACTGATTTTATGCCTGAGTGATATTCCATTGTGCATAAGTACCACTACTTCTTTATCCATTTTTCTCTTTCCTGGGATATTTAAGGTGTACCGAAGTGGAGGTTCTTGGAAACAGAGCAGCCCTAAACTTTGGGGTGCCTGTGTCTTGTTGATTTTTAGGTTTCCCGATTTCTACGCCCATGAGTGGAAGTGCCCTATGCTCTCTAAGCTGTGTTTATTACATGTTTCAGGACGCAGCGTACACTTCTCCAGAGTGGCTGTTGGCAATTTCCACCCCGCCCATCAGCGTAGCAAGGCTCCCATGTCTCAATGGCCTGTCCTGCATTTCTGGTTTTTACACTTTTTTCAGCATGGCCCTTCTGACCGCTGGCAAGCGAGACTTCTTTGTAGCGCCGATTTGCATTTCTGGCCTGCTTGGTTGGCCAAAAAGGGCGTATGCGTTTTTTCCTGAATATATTCAGGAAAAAACGCATACGCCCTTTTTGGCCAAGGGCATCATTGTCAACGGTTTGCCGCTTTTCATGTGCTTTCAAGGCGAGTCGAATCTACCTCCAGAATTCTGTTTCCTGCAATTCTGCCTTGCTTTCAAATCCTCTTCGTTGCCTTCCCTCAATATATTTGTGGACGAGAGTTATCATTTATAACTCTGCAGGTTTGAGAATTGCAGTGCCCCTGAGCTCCATTTGTCAACTCGCTTTTTTGGGAGCTGGCCGCAAAAGCGCAGGATTGCTTCAGGCCCTTTCTGGTTCCGGGGGGCAGGTTGAGCCTGGGGTTCATTCTTCTTCCTGATGGGAAAATAGAGTGACCTGTGCCTGTCCCAACACCTAGAGCTAGTGTCTCATTGGTTCCCCCTCTTCCCGTTCATCCTCAGGACAAATTGCGAGCTGTACGAAACAGGAGGTCAACGGTGCTGATTCTCCAAGTAGGGAGACTGTTAGTGAAGCGGCTGGAATGGCGAACCCGAGCACAAGTAGAGGAGAAATGAGGGGCGTTTTAGAAACCTTTCCCGATCACTCGGTGTACCATCTTCTGGGTTTCCCAGGCATATTTTCGATGTAGGAAGATGCCCTTGAACCTGGAGATTTGGGACCCATGGCTAGGGTACCACGCAGTATTACTTTAAAGGGTCTGCGTTTGCTCACCCAACCTGACCAATCCTCTCAGCCCCAAGAGTGTCCAGCCTTATGTCTCATCCAGCTGTGGGTCTAGATATGGTCAATCCAGGTTGCATCAGAGCCCCTGAACGGATTTTGTAAGAATTTCTCTCTCTTTCACTGTCTTTGTTTAATGGGTTTTTTTTTTAATGTAATCTATTTTTATAATGGGGTTTAGCTGCTTTTCCCTGCTGTGTTTATGCCGCTTTACACCCTCTTGATTCACTTCCAGAGAGATATCAATACATAGGTTTTAAGACTCTTACTAGTCAGATATATTCTTGGGCGGTGAATAGGGGGTGTTGAGTCCCGTTCACTGAGCAGGGAGTAGGTCTTGTTTATTACATATTTGGCTTCTGGAAAGGTATCTGAGCTAAAGTCAAACCCTTGTTTTATGCATCACCCCGCCTCACCTTTCCCGTTAAGCAGCCATAGTGTGTTTTCTAAATGTGTGACTCTGTTCTGTTTTGGAATTCAGTTCAGGTGTAGCGATGTTGACATTCCCTCTCTAAGTGATATCTTAGGATAAGTGTCCTTTTCTGTGTGACTTACTTCACTTAGAGTCATCGTCCCTAAATCCACTCATCATGCTGCTACTAGCCTTATGACACTGATTTCACGGCTGAGTGACATTCCATTGTGCATAAGTACCACTACTTCTTTATCCATTTTTCTCTTTCCTGGGATATTTAAGGTGTACCGAAGTGGAGGTTCTTGGAAACAGAGCAGCCCTAAACTTTGGGGTGCCTGTGTCTTGTTGATTTTTAGGTTTCCCGATTTCTACGCCCATGAGTGGAAGTGCCCTATGCTCTCTAAGCTGTGTCTATTACATATTACAGGACACAGCGTACACTTCTCCAGAGTGGCTGTTGGAATTTTCCATCCCGCCCATCAGCGTAGCAAGGCTCCCATGTCTCCATGGCCTGTCCTGCATTTCTGGTTTTTACACTTTTTTCAGCATGGCCCTTCTGACCGCTGGCAAGCGAGACTTCTTTGTAGCGCCGATTTGCCTTTCTGGCTTGCTTGGTTGGCCAAAAAGGGCGTATGCGTTTTTTCCTGAATATATTCAGGAAAAAACGCATACGCCCTTTTTGGCCAAGGGCATCATTGTCAACGCTTTGCCGCTTTTCATGTGCTTTCAAGGTGAGTCGAATCTACCTCCTGAATTCTGTTTCCTGCAATTCTGCCTTGCTTTCAAATCCTCTTCGTTGCCTTCCCTCAATATATTTGTGGACGAGAGTTATCATTTATAACTCTGCAGGTTTGAGAATTGCAGTGCCCCTGAGCTCCATTTGTCAACTCGCTTTTTTGGGAGCTGGCCGCAAAAGCGCAGGATTGCTTCAGGCCCTATTCTGGTTCCGGGGGTCAGGCTGAGCCTGTGGTTCATTCTTCTTCCTGATGGGAAAATAGAGTGACCTGTGCCTGTCCCAACACCTAGAGTTAGTCTCTCATTGGTTCCCCCTCTTCCCGTTCATCCTCAGGACAAATTGCGAGCTGTACGAAACAGGAGGTCAACGGTGCTGATTGTCCACGTAGGGAGATTGTTAGTGAAGCGGCTGGAATGGCGAACCCGAGCACAAGGAGAGGAGAAATGAGGTGCGTTTTAGAAACCTTTCCCGATCACACGGTGTACCATCTTCTGGGTTTCCCAGGCATGTTTTCGATGTAGGAAGATGCCCTTGAACCTGGAGATTTGGGACCCATGACATGGGTACCACGCAGTATTACTTTAAAGGGTCTGCGTTTGCTCACCCAACCTCACCAATCCTCTCAGCCCCAAGAGTGTCCAGCCTTATGTCTCATCCAGCTGTGGGTCTAGATATGGTCAATCCAGGTTGCATCAGAGCCCCTGAACGGATTTTGTAAGAATTTCTCGCTCTTTCACTGTCTTTGTTTAATGGGGTTTATTTTAAGTAATCTATTTTTATAATGGGGTTTAGCTGCTTTTCCCTGCTGTGTTTATGCCGCTTTACACCCTCTTGATTCACTGCCAGAGAGATATCAATACATAGATTTTAAGACTCTTACTAGTCAGATATATTCTTGGGCGGTGAATAGGGGACGTTGAATCCAGTTGACTGAGCAGGGAGTATGTCTTGTCTATTACATATTTGGCTTGTGGAACGGTATCTGAGCTAATTTCAAACCTTTGTTTTATGCATCGCCCCACATCACCTTTCCCGTTAAGCAGCCATAGTGTGTTTTCTAAATGTGTGACTCTGTTCTGTTTTGGAATTCAGTTCAGGTGTAGCGATTTTGACATTCCCTCTATAAGTGATATCTTAGGATAAGTGTCCTTTTCTGTGTGACTTACTTCACTTAGAGTCATCGTCCCTAAATCCACTCATCATGCTGCTACTAGCCTTATGACACTGATTTCATGGCTGAGTGATATTCCATTGTGCATAAGTACCACAACTTCTTTATCCATTTTTCTCTTTCCTGGGATATCTAAGGTGTACCGAAGTGGAGGTTCTTGGAAACAGAGCAGCCCTAAACTTTGGGGTGCCTGTGTCTTGTTGATTTTTAGGTTTCCCGATTTCTACGCCCATGAGTGGAAGTGCCCTATGCTCTCTAAGCTGTGTTTATTACATGTTTTAGGACGCAGCGTACACTTCTCCAGAGTGGCTGTTGGCAATTTCCACCCCGCCCATCAGCGTCGCAAGGCTCCCATGTCTCCATGGCCTGTCCTGCATTTCTGGTTTTTACACTTTTTTCAGCATGGCCCTTTTGACCGCTGGCAAGTGAGACTTCTTTGTAGCGCCGATTTGCCTTTCCGGCTTGCTTGGTTGGCCAAAAAGGGCGTATGCGTTTTTTCCTGGATATATTCAGGAAAAAACGCATACGCCCTTTTTGGCCAAGGGCATCATTGTCAACGCTTTGCCGCTTTTCATGTGCTTTCAAGGCGAGTCGAATCTACCTCATGAAATCTGTTTCCTGCAATTCTGCCTTGCTTTCAAATCCTCTTCGTTGCCTTCCCTCAATATATTTGTGGACGAGAGTTATCATTTATAACTCTGCAGGTTTGAGAATTGCAGTGCCCCTGAGCTCCATTTGTCAACTCGCTTTTTTGGGAGCTGGCCGCAAAAGCGCAGGATTGCTTCAGGCCCTTTCTGGTTCCGGGGGGCAGGTTGAGCCTGTGGTTCATTCTTCTTCCTGATGGGAAAATAGAGTGACCTGTGCCTGTCCCAACACCTAGAGCTAGTCTCTCATTGGTTCCCCCTCTTCCCGTTCATCCTCAGGACAAATTGCGAGCTGTACGAAACAGGAGGTCAACGGTGCTGATTCTCCAAGTAGGGAGATTGTTAGTGAAGCGGCTGGAATGGCGAACCCGAGCACAAGTAGAGGAGAAATGAGGGGCGTTTTAGAAACCTTTCCCGATCACTCGGTGTACCATCTTCTGGGTTTCCCAGGCATATTTTCGATGTAGGAAGATGCCCTTGAACCTGGAGATTTGGGACCCATGGCATGGGTACCACGCAGTATTACTTTAAAGGGTCTGCGTTTGCTCACCCAACCTCACCAATCCTCTCAGCCCCAAGAGTGTCAAGCCTTATGTCTCATCCAGCTGTGGGTCTAGATATGGTCAATCCAGGTTGCATCAGAGCCCCTGAACGGATTTTGTAAGAATTTCTCTCTCTTTCACTGTCTTTGTTTAATGGGTTTTTTTTTTAATGTAATCTATTTTTATAATGGGGTTTAGCTGCTTTTCCCTGCTGTGTTTATGCCGCTTTACACCCTCTTGATTCACTTCCAGAGAGATATCAATACATAGGTTTTAAGACTCTTACTAGTCAGATATATTCTTGGGCGGTGAATAGGGGGCGTTGAGTCCAGTTGACTGAGCAGGGAGTAGGTCTTGTCTATTACATATTTGGCTTGTGGAACGGTATCTGAGCTAATTTCAAACCCTTGTTTTATGCATCGCCCCACCTCACCTTTCCCGTTAAGCAGCCATAGTGTGTTTTCTAAATGTGTGACTCTGTTCTGTTTTGGAATTCAGTTCAGGTGTAGCGATTTTGACATTCCCTCTATAAGTGATATCTTAGGATAAGTGTCCTTTTCTGTGTGACTTACTTCACTTAGAGTCATCGTCCCTAAATCCACTCATCATGCTGGTACTAGCCTTATGACACTGGTTTCATGGCTGAGTGACATTCCATTGTGCATAAGTACCACTACTTCTTTATCCATTTTTCTCTTTCCTGGGATATTTAAGGTGTACCGAAGTGGAGGTTCTTGGAAACAGAGCAGCCCTAAACTTTGGGGTGCCTGTGTCTTTTTGATTTTTAGGTTTCCCGATTTCTACGCCCATGAGTGGAAGTGCCCTATGCTCTCTAAGCTGTGTCTATTACATATTTCAGGACGCAGCGTACACTTCTCCAGAGTGGCTGTTGGCAATTTCCATCCCGCCCATCAGCGTAGCAAGGCTCCCATGTCTCCATGGCCTGTCCTGCATTTCTGGTTTTTACACTTTTTTCAGCATGGCCCTTTTGACCGCTGGCAAGTGAGACTTCTTTGTAGCGCCGATTTGCCTTTCAGGCTTGCTTGGTTGGCCAAAAAGGGCGTATGCGTTTTTTCCTGAATATATTCAGGAAAAAACGCATACGCCCTTTTTGGCCAAGGGTATCATTGTCAACGCTTTGCCGCTTTTCATGTGCTTTCAAGGTGAGTCGAATCTACCTCCTGAATTCTGTTTCCTGCAATTCTGCCTTGCTTTCAAATCCTCTTCGTTGCCTTCCCTCAATATATTTGTGGACGAGAGTTATCATTTATAACTCTGCAGGTTTGAGAATTGCAGTGCCCCTGAGCTCCATTTGTCAACTCGCTTTTTTGGGAGCTGGCCGCAAAAGCGCAGGATTGCTTCAGGCCCTATTCTGGTTCCGGGGGTCAGGCTGAGCCTGTGGTTCATTCTTCTTCCTGATGAGAAAATAGAGTGACCTGTGCCTGTCCCAACACCTAGAGCTAGTCTCTCATTGGTTCCCCCTCTTCCTGTTCATCCTCAGGACAAATTGCGAGCTGTATGAAACAGGAGGTCAACGGTACTGATTGTCCACGTAGGGACATTGTTAGTGAAGCGGCTGGAATGGCGAACCCGAGCACAAGGAGAGGAGAAATGAGGTGCGTTTTAGAAACCTTTCCCGATCACACGGTGTACCATCTTCTGGGTTTCCCAGGCATGTTTTCGATGTTGAAAGATGCCCTTGAACCTGGAGATTTGGGACCCATGGCATGGGTACCACGCAGTATTACTTTAAAGGGTCTGCGTTTGCTCACCCAACCTCACCAATCCTCTCAGCCCCAAGAGTGTCCAGCCTTATGTCTCATCCAGCTGTGGGTCTAGATATGGTCAATCCAGGTTGCATCAGAGCCCCTGAACGGATTTTGTAAGAATTTCTCTCTCTTTCACTGTCTTTGTTTAATGGGTTTTTTTTTTAATGTAATCTATTTTTATAATGGGGTTTAGCTGCTTTTCCCTGCTGTGTTTATGCCGCTTTACACCCTCTTGATTCACTTCCAGAGAGATATCAATACATAGGTTTTAAGACTCTTACTAGTCAGATATATTCTTGGGCGGTGAATAGGGGGCGTTGAGTCCAGTTGACTGAGCAGGGAGTAGGTCTTGTCTATTACATATTTGGCTTGTGGAACGGTATCTGAGCTAATTTCAAACCCTTGTTTTATGCATCGCCCCACCTCACCTTTCCCGTTAAGCAGCCATAGTGTGTTTTCTAAATGTGTGACTCTCTTCTGTTTTGGAATTCAGTTCAGGTGTAGCGATTTTGACATTCCCTCTATAAGTGATATCTTAGGATAAGTGTCCTTTTCTGTGTGACTTACTTCACTTAGAGTCATCGTCCCTAAATCCACTCATCATGCTGCTACTAGCCTTATGACACTGATTTCATGGCTGAGTGACATTCCATTGTGCATAAGTACCACTACTTCTTTATCCATTTTTCTCTTTCCTGGGATATTTAAGGTGTACCGAAGTGGAGGTTCTTGGAAACAGAGCAGCCCTAAACTTTGGGGTGCCTGTGTCTTTTTGATTTTTAGGTTTCCCGATTTCTACGCCCATGAGTGGAAGTGCCCTATGCTCTCTAAGCTGTGTCTATTACATATTTCAGGACGCAGCGTACACTTCTCCAGAGTGGCTGTTGGCAATTTCCATCCCGCCCATCAGCGTAGCAAGGCTCCCATGTCTCCATGGCCTGTCCTGCATTTCTGGTTTTTACACTTTTTTCAGCATGGCCCTTTTGACCGCTGGCAAGTGAGACTTCTTTGTAGCGCCGATTTGCCTTTCAGGCTTGCTTGGTTGGCCAAAAAGGGCGTATGCGTTTTTTCCTGAATATATTCAGGAAAAAACGCATACGCCCTTTTTGGCCAAGGGCATCATTGTCAACGCTTTGCCGCTTTTCATGTGCTTTCAAGGTGAGTCGAATCTACCTCCTGAATTCTGTTTCCTGCAATTCTGCCTTGCTTTCAAATCCTCTTCGTTGCCTTCCCTCAATATATTTGTGGACGAGAGTTATCATTTATAACTCTGCAGGTTTGAGAATTGCAGTGCCCCTGAGCTCCATTTGTCAACTCGCTTTTTTAGGAGCTGGCCGCAAAAGCGCAGGATTGCTTCAGGCCCTATTCTGGTTCCGGGGGTCAGGCTGAGCCTGTGGTTCATTCTTCTTCCTGATGAGAAAATAGAGTGACCTGTGCCTGTCCCAACACCTAGAGCTAGTCTCTCATTGGTTCCCCCTCTTCCTGTTCATCCTCAGGACAAATTGCGAGCTGTATGAAACAGGAGGTCAACGGTGCTGATTGTCCACGTAGGGACATTGTTAGTGAAGCGGCTGGAATGGCGAACCCGAGCACAAGGAGAGGAGAAATGAGGTGCGTTTTAGAAACCTTTCCCGATCACACGGTGTACCATCTTCTGGGTTTCCCAGGCATGTTTTCGATGTTGAAAGATGCCCTTGAACCTGGAGATTTGGGACCCATGGCATGGGTACCACGCAGTATTACTTTAAAGGGTCTGCGTTTGCTCACCCAACCTCACCAATCCTCTCAGCCCCAAGAGTGTCCAGCCTTATGTCTCATCCAGTTGTGGGTCTAGATATGGTCAATCCAGGTTGCATCAGAGCCCCTGAACGGATTTTGTAAGAATTTCTCTCTCTTTCACTGTCTTTGTTTAATGGGTTTTTTTTTTAATGTACTCTATTTTTATAATGGGGTTTAGCTGCTTTTCCCTGCTGTGTTTATGCCGCTTTACACCCTCTTGATTCACTTCCAGAGAGATATCAATACATAGGTTTTAAGACTCTTACTAGTCAGATATATTCTTGGGCGGTGAATAGGGGGCGTTGAGTCCAGTTCACTGAGCAGGGAGTAGGTCTTGTCTGTTACATATTTGGCTTGTGGAACGGTATCTGAGCTAATTTCAAACCCTTGTTTTATGCATCGCCCCACCTCACCTTTCCCGTTAAGCAGCCATAGTGTGTTTTCTAAATGTGTGACTCTGTTCTGTTTTGGAATTCAGTTCAGGTGTAGCGATTTTGACATTCCCTCTATAAGTGATATCTTAGGATAAGTGTCCTTTTCTGTGTGACTTACTTCACTTAGAGTCATCGTCCCTAAATCCACTCATCATGCTGCTACTAGCCTTATGACACTGATTTCATGGCTGAGTGACATTCCATTGTGCATAAGTACCACTACTTCTTTATCCATTTTTCTCTTTCCTGGGATATTTAAGGTGTACCGAAGTGGAGGTTTTTGGAAACAGAGCAGCCCTAAACTTTGGGGTGCCTGTGTCTTGTTGATTTTTAGGTTTCCCGATTTCTACGCCCATGAGTGGAAGTGCCCTATGCTCTCTAAGCTGTGTCTATTACATATTACAGGACACAGCGTACACTTCTCCAGAGTGGCTGTTGGAAATTTCCATCCCGCCCATCAGCGTAGCAAGGCTCCCATGTCTCCATGGCCTGTCCTGCATTTCTGGTTTTTACACTTTTTTCAGCATGGCCCTTCTGACCGCTGGCAAGCGAGACTTCTTTGTAGCGCCGATTTGCCTTTCTGGCTTGCTTGGTTGGCCAAAAAGGGCGTATGCGTTTTTTCCTGAATATATTCAGGAAAAAACGCATACGCCCTTTTTGGCCAAGGGCATCATTGTCAACGCTTTGCCGCTTTTCATGTGCTTTCAAGGTGAGTCGAATCTACCTCCTGAATTCTGTTTCCTGCAATTCTGCCTTGCTTTCAAATCCTCTTCGTTGCCTTCCCTCAATATATTTGTGGACGAGAGTTATCATTTATAACTCTGCAGGTTTGAGAATTGCAGTGCCCCTGAGCTCCATTTGTCAACTCGCTTTTTTGGGAGCTGGCCGCAAAAGCGCAGGATTGCTTCAGGCCCTATTCTGGTTCCGGGGGTCAGGCTGAGCCTGTGGTTCATTCTTCTTCCTGATGAGAAAATAGAGTGACCTGTGCCTGTCCCAACACCTAGAGCTAGTCTCTCATTCGTTCCCCCTCTTCCTGTTCATCCTCAGGACAAATTGCGAGCTGTATGAAACAGGAGGTCAACGGTGCTGATTGTCCACGTAGGGACATTGTTAGTGAAGCGGCTGGAATGGCGAACCCGAGCACAAGGAGAGGAGAAATGAGGTGCGTTTTAGAAACCTTTCCCGATCACACGGTGTACCATCTTCTGGGTTTCCCAGGCATGTTTTCGATGTTGAAAGATGCCCTTGAACCTGGAGATTTGGGACCCATGGCATGGGTACCACGCAGTATTACTTTAAAGGGTCTGCGTTTGCTCACCCAACCTCACCAATCCTCTCAGCCCCAAGAGTGTCCAGCCTTATGTCTCATCCAGTTGTGGGTCTAGATATGGTCAATCCAGGTTGCATCAGAGCCCCTGAACGGATTTTGTAAGAATTTCTCTCTCTTTCACTGTCTTTGTTTTATGGGTTTTTTTTAAGTAATCTATTTTTACAATGGGGTTTAGCTGCTTTTCCCTGCTGTGTTTATGCCGCTTTACACCCTCTTGATTCACTTCCAGAGAGATATCAATACATAGGTTTTAAGACTCTTACTAGTCAGATATATTCTTGGGCGGTGAATAGGGGGCGTTGAGTCCAGTTGACTGAGCAGGGAGTAGGTCTTGTCTATTACATATTTGGCTTGTGGAACGGTATCTGAGCTAATTTCAAACCCTTGTTTTATGCATCGCCCCACCTCACCTTTCCCGTTAAGCAGCCATAGTGTGTTTTCTAAATGTGTGACTCTGTTCT
Organism: Eubalaena glacialis; assembly: GCF_028564815.1. Taxonomy (NCBI): domain Eukaryota; kingdom Metazoa; phylum Chordata; class Mammalia; order Artiodactyla; family Balaenidae; genus Eubalaena; species Eubalaena glacialis. Next base: position 71,351,663 of record NC_083716.1, read on the forward strand.
GTTTTGGAATTCAGTTCAGGTGTAGCGATTTTGACATTCCCTCTATAAGTGATATCTTAGGATAAGTGTCCTTTTCTGTGTGACTTACTTCACTTAGAGTCATCGTCCCTAAATCCACTCATCATGCTGCTACTAGCCTTATGACACTGATTTCATGGCTGAGTGACATTCCATTGTGCATAAGTACCACTACTTCTTTATCCATTTTTCTCTTTCCTGGGATATTTAAGGTGTACTGAAGTGGAGGTTCTTGGAAACAGAGCAGCCCTAAACTTTGGGGTGCCTGTGTCTTTTTGATTTTTAGGTTTCCCGATTTCTACGCCCATGAGTGGAAGTGCCCTATGCTCTCTAAGCTGTGTCTATTACATATTTCAGGACGCAGCGTACACTTCTCCAGAGTGGCTGTTGGCAATTTCCATCCCGCCCATCAGCGTAGCAAGGCTCCCATGTCTCCATGGCCTGTCCTGCATTTCTGGTTTTTACACTTTTTTCAGCATGGCCCTTTTGACCGCTGGCAAGTGAGACTTCTTTGTAGCGCCGATTTGCCTTTCCGGCTTGCTTGGTTGGCCAAAAAGGGCGTATGCGTTTTTTCCTGAATATATTCAGGAAAAAACGCATACGCCCTTTTTGGCCAAGGGCATCATTGTCAACGCTTTGCCGCTTTTCATGTGCTTTCAAGGTGAGTCGAATCTACCTCCTGAATTCTGTTTCCTGCAATTCTGCCTTGCTTTCAAATCCTCTTCGTTGCCTTCCCTCAATATATTTGTGGACGAGAGTTATCATTTATAACTCTGCAGGTTTGAGAATTGCAGTGCCCCTGAGCTCCATTTGTCAACTCGCTTTTTTGGGAGCTGGCCGCAAAAGCGCAGGATTGCTTCAGGCCCTATTCTGGTTCCGGGGGTCAGGCTGAGCCTGTGGTTCATTCTTCTTCCTGATGAGAAAATAGAGTGACCTGTGCCTGTCCCAACACCTAGAGCTAGTCTCTCATTGGTTCCCCCTCTTCCTGTTCATCCTCAGGACAAATTGCGAGCTGTATGAAACAGGAGGTCAACGGTGCTGATTGTCCACGTAGGGACATTGTTAGTGAAGCGGCTGGAATGGCGAACCCGAGCACAAGGAGAGGAGAAATGAGGTGCGTTTTAGAAACCTTTCCCGATCACACGGTGTACCATCTTCTGGGTTTCCCAGGCATGTTTTCGATGTTGAAAGATGCCCTTGAACCTGGAGATTTGGGACCCATGGCATGGGTACCACGCAGTATTACTTTAAAGGGTCTGCGTTTGCTCACCCAACCTCACCAATCCTCTCAGCCCCAAGAGTGTCCAGCCTTATGTCTCATCCAGTTGTGGGTCTAGATATGGTCAATCCAGGTTGCATCAGAGCCCCTGAACGGATTTTGTAAGAATTTCTCTCTCTTTCACTGTATTTGTTTTATGGGTTTTTTTTAAGTAATCTATTTTTACAATGGGGTTTAGCTGCTTTTCCCTGCTGTGTTTATGCCGCTTTACACCCTCTTGATTCACTTCCAGAGAGATATCAATACATAGGTTTTAAGACTCTTACTAGTCAGATATATTCTTGGGCGGTGAATAGGGGGCGTTGAGTCCAGTTGACTGAGCAGGGAGTAGGTCTTGTCTATTACATATTTGGCTTGTGGAACGGTATCTGAGCTAATTTCAAACCCTTGTTTTATGCATCGCCCCACCTCACCTTTCCCGTTAAGCAGCCATAGTGTGTTTTCTAAATGTGTGACTCTGTTCTGTTTTGGAATTCAGTTCAGGTGTAGCGATTTTGACATTCCCTCTATAAGTGATATCTTAGGATAAGTGTCCTTTTCTGTGTGACTTACTTCACTTAGAGTCATCGTCCCTAAATCCACTCATCATGCTGCTACTAGCCTTATGACACTGATTTCATGGCTGAGTGACATTCCATTGTGCATAAGTACCACTACTTCTTTATCCATTTTTCTCTTTCCTGGGATATTTAAGGTGTACCGAAGTGGAGGTTCTTGGAAACAGAGCAGCCCTAAACTTTGGGGTGCCTGTGTCTTTTTGATTTTTAGGTTTCCCGATTTCTACGCCCATGAGTGGAAGTGCCCTATGCTCTCTAAGCTGTGTCTATTACATATTTCAGGACGCAGCGTACACTTCTCCAGAGTGGCTGTTGGCAATTTCCATCCCGCCCATCAGCGTAGCAAGGCTCCCATGTCTCCATGGCCTGTCCTGCATTTCTGGTTTTTACACTTTTTTCAGCATGGCCCTTTTGACCGCTGGCAAGTGAGACTTCTTTGTAGCGCCGATTTGCCTTTCAGGCTTGCTTGGTTGGCCAAAAAGGGCGTATGCGTTTTTTCCTGAATATATTCAGGAAAAAACGCATACGCCCTTTTTGGCCAAGGGCATCATTGTCAACGCTTTGCCGCTTTTCATGTGCTTTCAAGGTGAGTCGAATCTACCTCCTGAATTCTGTTTCCTGCAATTCTGCCTTGCTTTCAAATCCTCTTCGTTGCCTTCCCTCAATATATTTGTGGACGAGAGTTATCATTTATAACTCTGCAGGTTTGAGAATTGCAGTGCCCCTGAGCTCCATTTGTCAACTCGCTTTTTTGGGAGCTGGCCGCAAAAGCGCAGGATTGCTTCAGGCCCTATTCTGGTTCCGGGGGTCAGGCTGAGCCTGTGGTTCATTCTTCTTCCTGATGAGAAAATAGAGTGACCTGTGCCTGTCCCAACACCTAGAGCTAGTCTCTCATTGGTTCCCCCTCTTCCTGTTCATCCTCAGGACAAATTGCGAGCTGTATGAAACAGGAGGTCAACGGTGCTGATTGTCCACGTAGGGACATTGTTAGTGAAGCGGCTGGAATGGCGAACCCGAGCACAAGGAGAGGAGAAATGAGGTGCGTTTTAGAAACCTTTCCCGATCACACGGTGTACCATCTTCTGGGTTTCCCAGGCATGTTTTCGATGTTGAAAGATGCCCTTGAACCTGGAGATTTGGGACCCATGGCATGGGTACCACGCAGTATTACTTTAAAGGGTCTGCGTTTGCTCACCCAACCTCACCAATCCTCTCAGCCCCAAGAGTGTCCAGCCTTATGTCTCATCCAGTTGTGGGTCTAGATATGGTCAATCCAGGTTGCATCAGAGCCCCTGAACGGATTTTGTAAGAATTTCTCTCTCTTTCACTGTCTTTGTTTAATGGGTTTTTTTTTTAATGTAATCTATTTTTATAATGGGGTTTAGCTGCTTTTCCCTGCTGTGTTTATGCCGCTTTACACCCTCTTGATTCACTTCCAGAGAGATATCAATACATAGGTTTTAAGACTCTTACTAGTCAGATATATTCTTGGGCGGTGAATAGGGGGCGTTGAGTCCAGTTCACTGAGCAGGGAGTAGGTCTTGTCTGTTACATATTTGGCTTGTGGAACGGTATCTGAGCTAATTTCAAACCCTTGTTTTATGCATCGCCCCACCTCACCTTTCCCGTTAAGCAGCCATAGTGTGTTTTCTAAATGTGTGACTCTGTTCTGTTTTGGAATTCAGTTCAGGTGTAGCGATTTTGACATTCCCTCTATAAGTGATATCTTAGGATAAGTGTCCTTTTCTGTGTGACTTACTTCACTTAGAGTCATCGTCCCTAAATCCACTCATCATGCTGCTACTAGCCTTATGACACTGATTTCATGGCTGAGTGACATTCCATTGTGCATAAGTACCACTACTTCTTTATCCATTTTTCTCTTTCCTGGGATATTTAAGGTGTACCGAAGTGGAGGTTTTTGGAAACAGAGCAGCCCTAAACTTTGGGGTGCCTGTGTCTTGTTGATTTTTAGGTTTCCCGATTTCTACGCCCATGAGTGGAAGTGCCCTATGCTCTCTAAGCTGTGTCTATTACATATTACAGGACACAGCGTACACTTCTCCAGAGTGGCTGTTGGAAATTTCCATCCCGCCCATCAGCGTAGCAAGGCTCCCATGTCTCCATGGCCTGTCCTGCATTTCTGGTTTTTACACTTTTTTCAGCATGGCCCTTCTGACCGCTGGCAAGCGAGACTTCTTTGTAGCGCCGATTTGCCTTTCTGGCTTGCTTGGTTGGCCAAAAAGGGCGTATGCGTTTTTTCCTGAATATATTCAGGAAAAAACGCATACGCCCTTTTTGGCCAAGGGCATCATTGTCAACGCTTTGCAGCTTTTCATGTGCTTTCAAGGTGAGTCGAATCTACCTCCTGAAATCTGTTTCCTGCAATTCTGCCTTGCTTTCAAATCCTCTTCGTTGCCTTCCCTCAATATATTTGTGGACGAGAGTTATCATTTATAACTCTGCAGGTTTGAGAATTGCAGTGCCCCTGAGCTCCATTTGTCAACTCGCTTTTTTGGGAGCTGGCCGCAAAAGCGCAGGATTGCTTCAGGCCCTATTCTGGTTCCGGGGGTCAGGCTGAGCCTGTGGTTCATTCTTCTTCCTGATGAGAAAATAGAGTGACCTGTGCCTGTCCCAACACCTAGAGCTAGTCTCTCATTCGTTCCCCCTCTTCCTGTTCATCCTCAGGACAAATTGCGAGCTGTATGAAACAGGAGGTCAACGGTGCTGATTGTCCACGTAGGGACATTGTTAGTGAAGCGGCTGGAATGGCGAACCCGAGCACAAGGAGAGGAGAAATGAGGTGCGTTTTAGAAACCTTTCCCGATCACACGGTGTACCATCTTCTGGGTTTCCCAGGCATGTTTTCGATGTTGAAAGATGCCCTTGAACCTGGAGATTTGGGACCCATGGCATGGGTACCACGCAGTATTACTTTAAAGGGTCTGCGTTTGCTCACCCAACCTCACCAATCCTCTCAGCCCCAAGAGTGTCCAGCCTTATGTCTCATCCAGTTGTGGGTCTAGATATGGTCAATCCAGGTTGCATCAGAGCCCCTGAACGGATTTTGTAAGAATTTCTCTCTCTTTCACTGTCTTTGTTTAATGGGTTTTTTTTTTAATGTAATCTATTTTTATAATGGGGTTTAGCTGCTTTTCCCTGCTGTGTTTATGCCGCTTTACACCCTCTTGATTCACTTCCAGAGAGATATCAATACATAGGTTTTAAGACTCTTACTAGTCAGATATATTCTTGGGCGGTGAATAGGGGGCGTTGAGTCCAGTTCACTGAGCAGGGAGTAGGTCTTGTCTGTTACATATTTGGCTTGTGGAACGGTATCTGAGCTAATTTCAAACCCTTGTTTTATGCATCGCCCCACCTCACCTTTCCCGTTAAGCAGCCATAGTGTGTTTTCTAAATGTGTGACTCTGTTCTGTTTTGGAATTCAGTTCAGGTGTAGCGATTTTGACATTCCCTCTATAAGTGATATCTTAGGATAAGTGTCCTTTTCTGTGTGACTTACTTCACTTAGAGTCATCGTCCCTAAATCCACTCATCATGCTGCTACTAGCCTTATGACACTGATTTCATGGCTGAGTGACATTCCATTGTGCATAAGTACCACTACTTCTTTATCCATTTTTCTCTTTCCTGGGATATTTAAGGTGTACCGAAGTGGAGGTTTTTGGAAACAGAGCAGCCCTAAACTTTGGGGTGCCTGTGTCTTGTTGATTTTTAGGTTTCCCGATTTCTACGCCCATGAGTGGAAGTGCCCTATGCTCTCTAAGCTGTGTCTATTACATATTACAGGACACAGCGTACACTTCTCCAGAGTGGCTGTTGGAAATTTCCATCCCGCCCATCAGCGTAGCAAGGCTCCCATGTCTCCATGGCCTGTCCTGCATTTCTGGTTTTTACACTTTTTTCAGCATGGCCCTTCTGACCGCTGGCAAGCGAGACTTCTTTGTAGCGCCGATTTGCCTTTCTGGCTTGCTTGGTTGGCCAAAAAGGGCGTATGCGTTTTTTCCTGAATATATTCAGGAAAAAACGCATACGCCCTTTTTGGCCAAGGGCATCATTGTCAACGCTTTGCAGCTTTTCATGTGCTTTCAAGGTGAGTCGAATCTACCTCCTGAAATCTGTTTCCTGCAATTCTGCCTTGCTTTCAAATCCTCTTCGTTGCCTTCCCTCAATATATTTGTGGACGAGAGTTATCATTTATAACTCTGCAGGTTTGAGAATTGCAGTGCCCCTGAGCTCCATTTGTCAACTCGCTTTTTTGGGAGCTGGCCGCAAAAGCGCAGGATTGCTTCAGGCCCTATTCTGGTTCCGGGGGTCAGGCTGAGCCTGTGGTTCATTCTTCTTCCTGATGAGAAAATAGAGTGACCTGTGCCTGTCCCAACACCTAGAGCTAGTCTCTCATTGGTTCCCCCTCTTCCCGTTCATCCTCAGGACAAATTGCGAGCTGTATGAAACAGGAGGTCAACGGTGCTGATTGTCCACGTAGGGACATTGTTAGTGAAGCGGCTGGAATGGCGAACCCGAGCACAAGGAGAGGAGAAATGAGGTGCGTTTTAGAAACCTTTCCCGATCACACGGTGTACCATCTTCTGGGTTTCCCAGGCATGTTTTCGATGTTGAAAGATGCCCTTGAACCTGGAGATTTGGGACCCATGGCATGGGTACCACGCAGTATTACTTTAAAGGGTCTGCGTTTGCTCACCCAACCTCACCAATCCTCTCAGCCCCAAGAGTGTCCAGCCTTATGTCTCATCCAGTTGTGGGTCTAGATATGGTCAATCCAGGTTGCATCAGAGCCCCTGAACGGATTTTGTAAGAATTTCTCTCTCTTTCACTGTCTTTGTTTAATGGGTTTTTTTTTTAATGTAATCTATTTTTATAATGGGGTTTAGCTGCTTTTCCCTGCTGTGTTTATGCCGCTTTACACCCTCTTGATTCACTTCCAGAGAGATATCAATACATAGGTTTTAAGACTCTTACTAGTCAGATATATTCTTGGGCGGTGAATAGGGGGCGTTGAGTCCAGTTGACTGAGCAGGGAGTAGGTCTTGTCTATTACATATTTGGCTTGTGGAACGGTATCTGAGCTAATTTCAAACCCTTGTTTTATGCATCGCCCCACCTCACCTTTCCCGTTAAGCAGCCATAGTGTGTTTTCTAAATGTGTGACTCTGTTCTGTTTTGGAATTCAGTTCAGGTGTAGCGATTTTGACATTCCCTCTATAAGTGATATCTTAGGATAAGTGTCCTTTTCTGTGTGACTTACTTCACTTAGAGTCATCGTCCCTAAATCCACTCATCATGCTGCTACTAGCCTTATGACACTGATTTCATGGCTGAGTGACATTCCATTGTGCATAAGTACCACTACTTCTTTATCCATTTTTCTCTTTCCTGGGATATTTAAGGTGTACCGAAGTGGAGGTTCTTGGAAACAGAGCAGCCCTAAACTTTGGGGTGCCTGTGTCTTTTTGATTTTTAGGTTTCCCGATTTCTACGCCCATGAGTGGAAGTGCCCTATGCTCTCTAAGCTGTGTCTATTACATATTTCTGGACGCAGCGTACACTTCTCCAGAGTGGCTGTTGGCAATTTCCATCCCGCCCATCAGCGTAGCATGGCTCCCATGTCTCCATGGCCTGTCCTGCATTTCTGGTTTTTACACTTTTTTCAGCATGGCCCTTTTGACCGCTGGCAAGTGAGACTTCTTTGTAGCGCCGATTTGCCTTTCAGGCTTGCTTGGTTGGCCAAAAAGGGCGTATGCGTTTTTTCCTGAATATATTCAGGAAAAAACGCATACGCCCTTTTTGGCCAAGGGCATCATTGTCAACGCTTTGCCGCTTTTCATGTGCTTTCAAGGTGAGTCGAATCTACCTCCTGAATTCTGTTTCCTGCAATTCTGCCTTGCTTTCAAATCCTCTTCGTTGCCTTCCCTCAATATATTTGTGGACGAGAGTTATCATTTATAACTCTGCAGGTTTGAGAATTGCAGTGCCCCTGAGCTCCATTTGTCAACTCGCTTTTTTGGGAGCTGGCCGCAAAAGCGCAGGATTGCTTCAGGCCCTATTCTGGTTCCGGGGGTCAGGCTGAGCCTGTGGTTCATTCTTCTTCCTGATGAGAAAATAGAGTGACCTGTGCCTGTCCCAACACCTAGAGCTAGTCTCTCATTGGTTCCCCCTCTTCCCGTTCATCCTCAGGACAAATTGCGAGCTGTATGAAACAGGAGGTCAACGGTGCTGATTGTCCACGTAGGGACATTGTTAGTGAAGCGGCTGGAATGGCGAACCCGAGCACAAGGAGAGGAGAAATGAGGTGCGTTTTAGAAACCTTTCCCGATCACACGGTGTACCATCTTCTGGGTTTCCCAGGCATGTTTTCGATGTTGAAAGATGCCCTTGAACCTGGAGATTTGGGACCCATGGCATGGGTACCACGCAGTATTACTTTAAAGGGTCTGCGTTTGCTCACCCAACCTCACCAATCCTCTCAGCCCCAAGAGTGTCCAGCCTTATGTCTCATCCAGTTGTGGGTCTAGATATGGTCAATCCAGGTTGCATCAGAGCCCCTGAACGGATTTTGTAAGAATTTCTCTCTCTTTCACTGTCTTTGTTTTATGGGTTTTTTTTAAGTAATCTATTTTTACAATGGGGTTTAGCTGCTTTTCCCTGCTGTGTTTATGCCGCTTTACACCCTCTTGATTCACTTCCAGAGAGATATCAATACATAGGTTTTAAGACTCTTACTAGTCAGATATATTCTTGGGCGGTGAATAGGGGGCGTTGAGTCCAGTTGACTGAGCAGGGAGTAGGTCTTGTCTATTACATATTTGGCTTGTGGAACGGTATCTGAGCTAATTTCAAACCCTTGTTTTATGCATCGCCCCACCTCACCTTTCCCGTTAAGCAGCCATAGTGTGTTTTCTAAATGTGTGACTCTCTTCTGTTTTGGAATTCAGTTCAGGTGTAGCGATTTTGACATTCCCTCTATAAGTGATATCTTAGGATAAGTGTCCTTTTCTGTGTGACTTACTTCACTTAGAGTCATCGTCCCTAAATCCACTCATCATGCTGCTACTAGCCTTATGACACTGATTTCATGGCTGAGTGACATTCCATTGTGCATAAGTACCACTACTTCTTTATCCATTTTTCTCTTTCCTGGGATATTTAAGGTGTACCGAAGTGGAGGTTCTTGGAAACAGAGCAGCCCTAAACTTTGGGGTGCCTGTGTCTTTTTGATTTTTAGGTTTCCCGATTTCTACGCCCATGAGTGGAAGTGCCCTATGCTCTCTAAGCTGTGTCTATTACATATTTCAGGACGCAGCGTACACTTCTCCAGAGTGGCTGTTGGCAATTTCCATCCCGCCCATCAGCGTAGCAAGGCTCCCATGTCTCCATGGCCTGTCCTGCATTTCTGGTTTTTACACTTTTTTCAGCATGGCCCTTTTGACCGCTGGCAAGTGAGACTTCTTTGTAGCGCCGATTTGCCTTTCAGGCTTGCTTGGTTGGCCAAAAAGGGCGTATGCGTTTTTTCCTGAATATATTCAGGAAAAAACGCATACGCCCTTTTTGGCCAAGGGCATCATTGTCAACGCTTTGCCGCTTTTCATGTGCTTTCAAGGTGAGTCGAATCTACCTCCTGAATTCTGTTTCCTGCAATTCTGCCTTGCTTTCAAATCCTCTTCGTTGCCTTCCCTCAATATATTTGTGGACGAGAGTTATCATTTATAACTCTGCAGGTTTGAGAATTGCAGTGCCCCTGAGCTCCATTTGTCAACTCGCTTTTTTGGGAGCTGGCTGCAAAAGCGCAGGATTGCTTCAGGCCCTATTCTGGTTCCGGGGGTCAGGCTGAGCCTGTGGTTCATTCTTCTTCCTGATGAGAAAATAGAGTGACCTGTGCCTGTCCCAACACCTAGAGCTAGTCTCTCATTGGTTCCCCCTCTTCCTGTTCATCCTCAGGACAAATTGCGAGCTGTATGAAACAGGAGGTCAACGGTGCTGATTGTCCACGTAGGGACATTGTTAGTGAAGCGGCTGGAATGGCGAACCCGAGCACAAGGAGAGGAGAAATGAGGTGCGTTTTAGAAACCTTTCCCGATCACACGGTGTACCATCTTCTGGGTTTCCCAGGCATGTTTTCGATGTTGAAAGATGCCCTTGAACCTGGAGATTTGGGACCCATGGCATGGGTACCACGCAGTATTACTTTAAAGGGTCTGCGTTTGCTCACCCAACCTCACCAATCCTCTCAGCCCCAAGAGTGTCCAGCCTTATGTCTCATCCAGTTGTGGGTCTAGATATGGTCAATCCAGGTTGCATCAGAGCCCCTGAACGGATTTTGTAAGAATTTCTCTCTCTTTCACTGTCTTTGTTTTATGGGTTTTTTTTAAGTAATCTATTTTTACAATGGGGTTTAGCTGCTTTTCCCTGCTGTGTTTATGCCGCTTTACACCCTCTTGATTCACTTCCAGAGAGATATCAATACATAGGTTTTAAGACTCTTACTAGTCAGATATATTCTTGGGCGGTGAATAGGGGGCGTTGAGTCCAGTTGACTGAGCAGGGAGTAGGTCTTGTCTATTACATATTTGGCTTGTGGAACGGTATCTGAGCTAATTTCAAACCCTTGTTTTATGCATCGCCCCACCTCACCTTTCCCGTTAAGCAGCCATAGTGTGTTTTCTAAATGTGTGACTCTGTTCTGTTTTGGAATTCAGTTCAGGTGTAGCGATTTTGACATTCCCTCTATAAGTGATATCTTAGGATAAGTGTCCTTTTCTGTGTGACTTACTTCACTTAGAGTCATCGTCCCTAAATCCACTCATCATGCTGCTACTAGCCTTATGACACTGATTTCATGGCTGAGTGACATTCCATTGTGCATAAGTACCACTACTTCTTTATCCATTTTTCTCTTTCCTGGGATATTTAAGGTGTACCGAAGTGGAGGTTCTTGGAAACAGAGCAGCCCTAAACTTTGGGGTGCCTGTGTCTTTTTGATTTTTAGGTTTCCCGATTTCTACGCCCATGAGTGGAAGTGCCCTATGCTCTCTAAGCTGTGTCTATTACATATTTCAGGACGCAGCGTACACTTCTCCAGAGTGGCTGTTGGCAATTTCCATCCCGCCCATCAGCGTAGCAAGGCTCCCATGTCTCCATGGCCTGTCCTGCATTTCTGGTTTTTACACTTTTTTCAGCATGGCCCTTCTGACCGCTGGCAAGCGAGACTTCTTTGTAGCGCCGATTTGCCTTTCTGGCTTGCTTGGTTGGCCAAAAAGGGCGTATGCGTTTTTTCCTGAATATATTCAGGAAAAAACGCATACGCCCTTTTTGGCCAAGGGCATCATTGTCAACGCTTTGCAGCTTTTCATGTGCTTTCAAGGTGAGTCGAATCTACCTCCTGAAATCTGTTTCCTGCAATTCTGCCTTGCTTTCAAATCCTCTTCGTTGCCTTCCCTCAATATATTTGTGGACGAGAGTTATCATTTATAACTCTGCAGGTTTGAGAATTGCAGTGCCCCTGAGCTCCATTTGTCAACTCGCTTTTTTGGGAGCTGGCCGCAAAAGCGCAGGATTGCTTCAGGCCCTATTCTGGTTCCGGGGGTCAGGCTGAGCCTGTGGTTCATTCTTCTTCCTGATGAGAAAATAGAGTGACCTGTGCCTGTCCCAACACCTAGAGCTAGTCTCTCATTGGTTCCCCCTCTTCCTGTTCATCCTCAGGACAAATTGCGAGCTGTATGAAACAGGAGGTCAACGGTGCTGATTGTCCACGTAGGGACATTGTTAGTGAAGCGGCTGGAATGGCGAACCCGAGCACAAGGAGAGGAGAAATGAGGTGCGTTTTAGAAACCTTTCCCGATCACACGGTGTACCATCTTCTGGGTTTCCCAGGCATGTTTTCGATGTAGGAAGATGCCCTTGAACGTGGAGATTTGGGACCCATGGCATGGGTACCACGCAGTATTACTTTAAAGGGTCTGCGTTTGCTCACCCAACCTCACCAATCCTCTCAGCCCCAAGAGTGTCCAGCCTTATGTCTCATCCAGCTGTGGGTCTAGATATGGTCAATCCAGGTTGCATCAGAGCCCCTGAACGGATTTTGTAAGAATTTCTCTCTCTTTCACTGTCTTTGTTTAATGGGTTTTTTTTTTAATGTAATCTATTTTTATAATGGGGTTTAGCTGCTTTTCCCTGCTGTGTTTATGCCGCTTTACACCCTCTTGATTCACTTCCAGAGAGATATCAATACATAGGTTTTAAGACTCTTACTAGTCAGATATATTCTTGGGCGGTGAATAGGGGGCGTTGAGTCCAGTTCACTGAGCAGGGAGTAGGTCTTGTCTGTTACATATTTGGCTTCTGGAACGGTATCTGAGCTAATTTCAAACCCTTGTTTTATGCATCGCCCCACCTCACCTTTCCCGTTAAGCAGCCATAGTGTGTTTTCTAAATGTGTGACTCTGTTCTGTTTTGGAATTCAGTTCAGGTGTAGCGATTTTGACATTCCCTCTATAAGTGATATCTTAGGATAAGTGTCCTTTTCTGTGTGACTTACTTCACTTAGAGTCATCGTCCCTAAATCCACTCATCATGCTGCTACTAGCCTTATGACACTGATTTCATGGCTGAGTGACATTCCATTGTGCATAAGTACCACTACTTCTTTATCCATTTTTCTCTTTCCTGGGATATTTAAGGTGTACCGAAGTGGAGGTTTTTGGAAACAGAGCAGCCCTAAACTTTGGGGTGCCTGTGTCTTGTTGATTTTTAGGTTTCCCGATTTCTACGCCCATGAGTGGAAGTGCCCTATGCTCTCTAAGCTGTGTCTATTACATATTTCAGGACGCAGCGTACACTTCTCCAGAGTGGCTGTTGGCAATTTCCATCCCGCCCATCAGCGTAGCAAGGCTCCCATGTCTCCATGGCCTGTCCTGCATTTCTGGTTTTTACACTTTTTTCAGCATGGCCCTTCTGACCGCTGGCAAGCGAGACTTCTTTGTAGCGCCGATTTGCCTTTCTGGCTTGCTTGGTTGGCCAAAAAGGGCGTATGCGTTTTTTCCTGAATATATTCAGGAAAAAACGCATACGCCCTTTTTGGCCAAGGGCATCATTGTCAACGCTTTGCAGCTTTTCATGTGCTTTCAAGGTGAGTCGAATCTACCTCCTGAAATCTGTTTCCTGCAATTCTGCCTTGCTTTCAAATCCTCTTCGTTGCCTTCCCTCAATATATTTGTGGACGAGAGTTATCATTTATAACTCTGCAGGTTTGAGAATTGCAGTGCCCCTGAGCTCCATTTGTCAACTCGCTTTTTTGGGAGCTGGCCGCAAAAGCGCAGGATTGCTTCAGGCCCTATTCTGGTTCCGGGGGTCAGGCTGAGCCTGTGGTTCATTCTTCTTCCTGATGAGAAAATAGAGTGACCTGTGCCTGTCCCAACACCTAGAGCTAGTCTCTCATTGGTTCCCCCTCTTCCCGTTCATCCTCAGGACAAATTGCGAGCTGTATGAAACAGGAGGTCAACGGTGCTGATTGTCCACGTAGGGACATTGTTAGTGAAGCGGCTGGAATGGCGAACCCGAGCACAAGGAGAGGAGAAATGAGGTGCGTTTTAGAAACCTTTCCCGATCACACGGTGTACCATCTTCTGGGTTTCCCAGGCATGTTTTCGATGTTGAAAGATGCCCTTGAACCTGGAGATTTGGGACCCATGGCATGGGTACCACGCAGTATTACTTTAAAGGGTCTGCGTTTGCTCACCCAACCTCACCAATCCTCTCAGCCCCAAGAGTGTCCAGCCTTATGTCTCATCCAGTTGTGGGTCTAGATATGGTCAATCCAGGTTGCATCAGAGCCCCTGAACGGATTTTGTAAGAATTTCTCTCTCTTTCACTGTCTTTGTTTAATGGGTTTTTTTTTTAATGTAATCTATTTTTATAATGGGGTTTAGCTGCTTTTCCCTGCTGTGTTTATGCCGCTTTACACCCTCTTGATTCACTTCCAGAGAGATATCAATACATAGGTTTTAAGACTCTTACTAGTCAGATATATTCTTGGGCGGTGAATAGGGGGCGTTGAGTCCAGTTCACTGAGCAGGGAGTAGGTCTTGTCTGTTACATATTTGGCTTCTGGAACGGTATCTGAGCTAATTTCAAACCCTTGTTTTATGCATCGCCCCACCTCACCTTTCCCGTTAAGCAGCCATAGTGTGTTTTCTAAATGTGTGACTCTGTTCTGTTTTGGAATTCAGTTCAGGTGTAGCGATTTTGACATTCCCTCTATAAGTGATATCTTAGGATAAGTGTCCTTTTCTGTGTGACTTACTTCACTTAGAGTCATCGTCCCTAAATCCACTCATCATGCTGCTACTAGCCTTATGACACTGATTTCATGGCTGAGTGACATTCCATTGTGCATAAGTACCACTACTTCTTTATCCATTTTTCTCTTTCCTGGGATATTTAAGGTGTACCGAAGTGGAGGTTCTTGGAAACAGAGCAGCCCTAAACTTTGGGGTGCCTGTGTCTTTTTGATTTTTAGGTTTCCCGATTTCTACGCCCATGAGTGGAAGTGCCCTATGCTCTCTAAGCTGTGTCTATTACATATTTCAGGACGCAGCGTACACTTCTCCAGAGTGGCTGTTGGCAATTTCCATCCCGCCCATCAGCGTAGCATGGCTCCCATGTCTCCATGGCCTGTCCTGCATTTCTGGTTTTTACACTTTTTTCAGCATGGCCCTTTTGACCGCTGGCAAATGAGACTTCTTTGTAGCGCCGATTTGCCTTTCAGGCTTGCTTGGTTGGCCAAAAAGGGCGTATGCGTTTTTTCCTGAATATATTCAGGAAAAAACGCATACGCCCTTTTTGGCCAAGGGCATCATTGTCAACGCTTTGCCGCTTTTCATGTGCTTTCAAGGTGAGTCGAATCTACCTCCTGAATTCTGTTTCCTGCAATTCTGCCTTGCTTTCAAATCCTCTTCGTTGCCTTCCCTCAATATATTTGTGGACGAGAGTTATCATTTATAACTCTGCAGGTTTGAGAATTGCAGTGCCCCTGAGCTCCATTTGTCAACTCGCTTTTTTGGGAGCTGGCCGCAAAAGCGCAGGATTGCTTCAGGCCCTATTCTGGTTCCGGGGGTCAGGCTGAGCCTGTGGTTCATTCTTCTTCCTGATGAGAAAATAGAGTGACCTGTGCCTGTCCCAACACCTAGAGCTAGTCTCTCATTCGTTCCCCCTCTTCCCGTTCATCCTCAGGACAAATTGCGAGCTGTATGAAACAGGAGGTCAACGGTGCTGATTGTCCACGTAGGGACATTGTTAGTGAAGCGGCTGGAATGGCGAACCCGAGCACAAGGAGAGGAGAAATGAGGTGCGTTTTAGAAACCTTTCCCGATCACACGGTGTACCATCTTCTGGGTTTCCCAGGCATGTTTTCGATGTTGAAAGATGCCCTTGAACCTGGAGATTTGGGACCCATGGCATGGGTACCACGCAGTATTACTTTAAAGGGTCTGCGTTTGCTCACCCAACCTCACCAATCCTCTCAGCCCCAAGAGTGTCCAGCCTTATGTCTCATCCAGTTGTGGGTCTAGATATGGTCAATCCAGGTTGCATCAGAGCCCCTGAACGGATTTTGTAAGAATTTCTCTCTCTTTCACTGTCTTTGTTTAATGGGTTTTTTTTTTAATGTAATCTATTTTTATAATGGGGTTTAGCTGCTTTTCCCTGCTGTGTTTATGCCGCTTTACACCCTCTTGATTCACTTCCAGAGAGATATCAATACATAGGTTTTAAGACTCTTACTAGTCAGATATATTCTTGGGCGGTGAATAGGGGGCGTTGAGTCCAGTTCACTGAGCAGGGAGTAGGTCTTGTCTGTTACATATTTGGCTTCTGGAACGGTATCTGAGCTAATTTCAAACCCTTGTTTTATGCATCGCCCCACCTCACCTTTCCCGTTAAGCAGCCATAGTGTGTTTTCTAAATGTGTGACTCTGTTCTGTTTTGGAATTCAGTTCAGGTGTAGCGATTTTGACATTCCCTCTATAAGTGATATCTTAGGATAAGTGTCCTTTTCTGTGTGACTTACTTCACTTAGAGTCATCGTCCCTAAATCCACTCATCATGCTGCTACTAGCCTTATGACACTGATTTCATGGCTGAGTGACATTCCATTGTGCATAAGTACCACTACTTCTTTATCCATTTTTCTCTTTCCTGGGATATTTAAGGTGTACCGAAGTGGAGGTTTTTGGAAACAGAGCAGCCCTAAACTTTGGGGTGCCTGTGTCTTGTTGATTTTTAGGTTTCCCGATTTCTACGCCCATGAGTGGAAGTGCCCTATGCTCTCTAAGCTGTGTCTATTACATATTACAGGACACAGCGTACACTTCTCCAGAGTGGCTGTTGGAAATTTCCATCCCGCCCATCAGCGTAGCAAGGCTCCCATGTCTCCATGGCCTGTCCTGCATTTCTGGTTTTTACACTTTTTTCAGCATGGCCCTTCTGACCGCTGGCAAGCGAGACTTCTTTGTAGCGCCGATTTGCCTTTCTGGCTTGCTTGGTTGGCCAAAAAGGGCGTATGCGTTTTTTCCTGAATATATTCAGGAAAAAACGCATACGCCCTTTTTGGCCAAGGGCATCATTGTCAACGCTTTGCCGCTTTTCATGTGCTTTCAAGGTGAGTCGAATCTACCTCCTGAAATCTGTTTCCTGCAATTCTGCCTTGCTTTCAAATCCTCTTCGTTGCCTTCCCTCAATATATTTGTGGACGAGAGTTATCATTTATAACTCTGCAGGTTTGAGAATTGCAGTGCCCCTGAGCTCCATTTGTCAACTCGCTTTTTTGGGAGCTGGCCGCAAAAGCGCAGGATTGCTTCAGGCCCTATTCTGGTTCCGGGGGTCAGGCTGAGCCTGTGGTTCATTCTTCTTCCTGATGAGAAAATAGAGTGACCTGTGCCTGTCCCAACACCTAGAGCTAGTCTCTCATTGGTTCCCCCTCTTCCTGTTCATCCTCAGGACAAATTGCGAGCTGTATGAAACAGGAGGTCAACGGTGCTGATTGTCCACGTAGGGACATTGTTAGTGAAGCGGCTGGAATGGCGAACCCGAGCACAAGGAGAGGAGAAATGAGGTGCGTTTTAGAAACCTTTCCCGATCACACGGTGTACCATCTTCTGGGTTTCCCAGGCATGTTTTCGATGTTGAAAGATGCCCTTGAACCTGGAGATTTGGGACCCATGGCATGGGTACCACGCAGTATTACTTTAAAGGGTCTGCGTTTGCTCACCCAACCTCACCAATCCTCTCAGCCCCAAGAGTGTCCAGCCTTATGTCTCATCCAGTTGTGGGTCTAGATATGGTCAATCCAGGTTGCATCAGAGCCCCTGAACGGATTTTGTAAGAATTTCTCTCTCTTTCACTGTCTTTGTTTTATGGGTTTTTTTTAAGTAATCTATTTTTACAATGGGGTTTAGCTGCTTTTCCCTGCTGTGTTTATGCCGCTTTACACCCTCTTGATTCACTTCCAGAGAGATATCAATACATAGGTTTTAAGACTCTTACTAGTCAGATATATTCTTGGGCGGTGAATAGGGGGCGTTGAGTCCAGTTGACTGAGCAGGGAGTAGGTCTTGTCTATTACATATTTGGCTTGTGGAACGGTATCTGAGCTAATTTCAAACCCTTGTTTTATGCATCGCCCCACCTCACCTTTCCCGTTAAGCAGCCATAGTGTGTTTTCTAAATGTGTGACTCTCTTCTGTTTTGGAATTCAGTTCAGGTGTAGCGATTTTGACATTCCCTCTATAAGTGATATCTTAGGATAAGTGTCCTTTTCTGTGTGACTTACTTCACTTAGAGTCATCGTCCCTAAATCCACTCATCATGCTGCTACTAGCCTTATGACACTGATTTCATGGCTGAGTGACATTCCATTGTGCATAAGTACCACTACTTCTTTATCCATTTTTCTCTTTCCTGGGATATTTAAGGTGTACCGAAGTGGAGGTTCTTGGAAACAGAGCAGCCCTAAACTTTGGGGTGCCTGTGTCTTTTTGATTTTTAGGTTTCCCGATTTCTACGCCCATGAGTGGAAGTGCCCTATGCTCTCTAAGCTGTGTCTATTACATATTTCAGGACGCAGCGTACACTTCTCCAGAGTGGCTGTTGGCAATTTCCATCCCGCCCATCAGCGTAGCAAGGCTCCCATGTCTCCATGGCCTGTCCTGCATTTCTGGTTTTTACACTTTTTTCAGCATGGCCCTTTTGACCGCTGGCAAGTGAGACTTCTTTGTAGCGCCGATTTGCCTTTCAGGCTTGCTTGGTTGGCCAAAAAGGGCGTATGCGTTTTTTCCTGAATATATTCAGGAAAAAACGCATACGCCCTTTTTGGCCAAGGGCATCATTGTCAACGCTTTGCCGCTTTTCATGTGCTTTCAAGGTGAGTCGAATCTACCTCCTGAATTCTGTTTCCTGCAATTCTGCCTTGCTTTCAAATCCTCTTCGTTGCCTTCCCTCAATATATTTGTGGACGAGAGTTATCATTTATAACTCTGCAGGTTTGAGAATTGCAGTGCCCCTGAGCTCCATTTGTCAACTCGCTTTTTTGGGAGCTGGCTGCAAAAGCGCAGGATTGCTTCAGGCCCTATTCTGGTTCCGGGGGTCAGGCTGAGCCTGTGGTTCATTCTTCTTCCTGATGAGAAAATAGAGTGACCTGTGCCTGTCCCAACACCTAGAGCTAGTCTCTCATTGGTTCCCCCTCTTCCTGTTCATCCTCAGGACAAATTGCGAGCTGTATGAAACAGGAGGTCAACGGTGCTGATTGTCCACGTAGGGACATTGTTAGTGAAGCGGCTGGAATGGCGAACCCGAGCACAAGGAGAGGAGAAATGAGGTGCGTTTTAGAAACCTTTCCCGATCACACGGTGTACCATCTTCTGGGTTTCCCAGGCATGTTTTCGATGTTGAAAGATGCCCTTGAACCTGGAGATTTGGGACCCATGGCATGGGTACCACGCAGTATTACTTTAAAGGGTCTGCGTTTGCTCACCCAACCTCACCAATCCTCTCAGCCCCAAGAGTGTCCAGCCTTATGTCTCATCCAGTTGTGGGTCTAGATATGGTCAATCCAGGTTGCATCAGAGCCCCTGAACGGATTTTGTAAGAATTTCTCTCTCTTTCACTGTCTTTGTTTTATGGGTTTTTTTTAAGTAATCTATTTTTACAATGGGGTTTAGCTGCTTTTCCCTGCTGTGTTTATGCCGCTTTACACCCTCTTGATTCACTTCCAGAGAGATATCAATACATAGGTTTTAAGACTCTTACTAGTCAGATATATTCTTGGGCGGTGAATAGGGGGCGTTGAGTCCAGTTGACTGAGCAGGGAGTAGGTCTTGTCTATTACATATTTGGCTTGTGGAACGGTATCTGAGCTAATTTCAAACCCTTGTTTTATGCATCGCCCCACCTCACCTTTCCCGTTAAGCAGCCATAGTGTGTTTTCTAAATGTGTGACTCTGTTCTGTTTTGGAATTCAGTTCAGGTGTAGCGATTTTGACATTCCCTCTATAAGTGATATCTTAGGATAAGTGTCCTTTTCTGTGTGACTTACTTCACTTAGAGTCATCGTCCCTAAATCCACTCATCATGCTGCTACTAGCCTTATGACACTGATTTCATGGCTGAGTGACATTCCATTGTGCATAAGTACCACTACTTCTTTATCCATTTTTCTCTTTCCTGGGATATTTAAGGTGTACCGAAGTGGAGGTTCTTGGAAACAGAGCAGCCCTAAACTTTGGGGTGCCTGTGTCTTTTTGATTTTTAGGTTTCCCGATTTCTACGCCCATGAGTGGAAGTGCCCTATGCTCTCTAAGCTGTGTCTATTACATATTTCAGGACGCAGCGTACACTTCTCCAGAGTGGCTGTTGGCAATTTCCATCCCGCCCATCAGCGTAGCAAGGCTCCCATGTCTCCATGGCCTGTCCTGCATTTCTGGTTTTTACACTTTTTTCAGCATGGCCCTTTTGACCGCTGGCAAGTGAGACTTCTTTGTAGCGCCGATTTGCCTTTCCGGCTTGCTTGGTTGGCCAAAAAGGGCGTATGCGTTTTTTCCTGAATATATTCAGGAAAAAACGCATACGCCCTTTTTGGCCAAGGGCATCATTGTCAACGCTTTGCCGCTTTTCATGTGCTTTCAAGGTGAGTCGAATCTACCTCCTGAATTCTGTTTCCTGCAATTCTGCCTTGCTTTCAAATCCTCTTCGTTGCCTTCCCTCAATATATTTGTGGACGAGAGTTATCATTTATAACTCTGCAGGTTTGAGAATTGCAGTGCCCCTGAGCTCCATTTGTCAACTCGCTTTTTTGGGAGCTGGCCGCAAAAGCGCAGGATTGCTTCAGGCCCTATTCTGGTTCCGGGGGTCAGGCTGAGCCTGTGGTTCATTCTTCTTCCTGATGAGAAAATAGAGTGACCTGTGCCTGTCCCAACACCTAGAGCTAGTCTCTCATTGGTTCCCCCTCTTCCTGTTCATCCTCAGGACAAATTGCGAGCTGTACGAAACAGGAGGTCAACGGTGCTGATTGTCCACGTAGGGACATTGTTAGTGAAGCGGCTGGAATGGCGAACCCGAGCACAAGGAGAGGAGAAATGAGGTGCGTTTTAGAAACCTTTCCCGATCACACGGTGTACCATCTTCTGGGTTTCCCAGGCATGTTTTCGATGTTGAAAGATGCCCTTGAACCTGGAGATTTGGGACCCATGGCATGGGTACCACGCAGTATTACTTTAAAGGGTCTGCGTTTGCTCACCCAACCTCACCAATCCTCTCAGCCCCAAGAGTGTCCAGCCTTATGTCTCATCCAGTTGTGGGTCTAGATATGGTCAATCCAGGTTGCATCAGAGCCCCTGAACGGATTTTGTAAGAATTTCTCTCTCTTTCACTGTCTTTGTTTAATGGGTTTTTTTTTTAATGTAATCTATTTTTATAATGGGGTTTAGCTGCTTTTCCCTGCTGTGTTTATGCCGCTTTACACCCTCTTGATTCACTTCCAGAGAGATATCAATACATAGGTTTTAAGACTCTTACTAGTCAGATATATTCTTGGGCGGTGAATAGGGGGCGTTGAGTCCAGTTCACTGAGCAGGGAGTAGGTCTTGTCTGTTACATATTTGGCTTCTGGAACGGTATCTGAGCTAATTTCAAACCCTTGTTTTATGCATCGCCCCACCTCACCTTTCCCGTTAAGCAGCCATAGTGTGTTTTCTAAATGTGTGACTCTGTTCTGTTTTGGAATTCAGTTCAGGTGTAGCGATTTTGACATTCCCTCTATAAGTGATATCTTAGGATAAGTGTCCTTTTCTGTGTGACTTACTTCACTTAGAGTCATCGTCCCTAAATCCACTCATCATGCTGCTACTAGCCTTATGACACTGATTTCATGGCTGAGTGACATTCCATTGTGCATAAGTACCACTACTTCTTTATCCATTTTTCTCTTTCCTGGGATATTTAAGGTGTACCGAAGTGGAGGTTTTTGGAAACAGAGCAGCCCTAAACTTTGGGGTGCCTGTGTCTTGTTGATTTTTAGGTTTCCCGATTTCTACGCCCATGAGTGGAAGTGCCCTATGCTCTCTAAGCTGTGTCTATTACATATTTCAGGACGCAGCGTACACTTCTCCAGAGTGGCTGTTGGCAATTTCCATCCCGCCCATCAGCGTAGCAAGGCTCCCATGTCTCCATGGCCTGTCCTGCATTTCTGGTTTTTACACTTTTTTCAGCATGGCCCTTTTGACCGCTGGCAAGTGAGACTTCTTTGTAGCGCCGATTTGCCTTTCAGGCTTGCTTGGTTGGCCAAAAAGGGCGTATGCGTTTTTTCCTGAATATATTCAGGAAAAAACGCATACGCCCTTTTTGGCCAAGGGCATCATTGTCAACGCTTTGCAGCTTTTCATGTGCTTTCAAGGCGAGTCGAATCTACCTCCTGAAATCTGTTTCCTGCAATTCTGCCTTGCTTTCAAATCCTCTTCGTTGCCTTCCCTCAATATATTTGTGGACGAGAGTTATCATTTATAATTCTGCAGGTTTGAGAATTGCAGTGCCCCTGAGCTCCATTTGTCAACTCGCTTTTTTGGGAGCTGGCCGCAAAAGCGCAGGATTGCTTCAGGCCCTATTCTGGTTCCGGGGGTCAGGCTGAGCCTGTGGTTCATTCTTCTTCCTGATGAGAAAATAGAGTGACCTGTGCCTGTCCCAACACCTAGAGCTAGTCTCTCATTGGTTCCCCCTCTTCCTGTTCATCCTCAGGACAAATTGCGAGCTGTATGAAACAGGAGGTCAACGGTGCTGATTGTCCACGTAGGGACATTGTTAGTGAAGCGGCTGGAATGGCGAACCCGAGCACAAGGAGAGGAGAAATGAGGTGCGTTTTAGAAACCTTTCCCGATCACACGGTGTACCATCTTCTGGGTTTCCCAGGCATGTTTTCGATGTTGAAAGATGCCCTTGAACCTGGAGATTTGGGACCCATGGCATGGGTACCACGCAGTATTACTTTAAAGGGTCTGCGTTTGCTCACCCAACCTCACCAATCCTCTCAGCCCCAAGAGTGTCCAGCCTTATGTCTCATCCAGTTGTGGGTCTAGATATGGTCAATCCAGGTTGCATCAGAGCCCCTGAACGGATTTTGTAAGAATTTCTCTCTCTTTCACTGTCTTTGTTTAATGGGTTTTTTTTTTAATGTAATCTA
Source organism: Eubalaena glacialis (assembly GCF_028564815.1). NCBI lineage: Eukaryota > Metazoa > Chordata > Mammalia > Artiodactyla > Balaenidae > Eubalaena > Eubalaena glacialis. The sequence continues at coordinate 71,374,275 of NC_083716.1, forward strand.
TTTTTACAATGGGGTTTAGCTGCTTTTCCCTGCTGTGTTTATGCCGCTTTACACCCTCTTGATTCACTTCCAGAGAGATATCAATACATAGGTTTTAAGACTCTTACTAGTCAGATATATTCTTGGGCGGTGAATAGGGGGCGTTGAGTCCAGTTCACTGAGCAGGGAGTAGGTCTTGTCTGTTACATATTTGGCTTGTGGAACGGTATCTGAGCTAATTTCAAACCCTTGTTTTATGCATCGCCCCACCTCACCTTTCCCGTTAAGCAGCCATAGTGTGTTTTCTAAATGTGTGACTCTCTTCTGTTTTGGAATTCAGTTCAGGTGTAGCGATTTTGACATTCCCTCTATAAGTGATATCTTAGGATAAGTGTCCTTTTCTGTGTGACTTACTTCACTTAGAGTCATCGTCCCTAAATCCACTCATCATGCTGCTACTAGCCTTATGACACTGATTTCATGGCTGAGTGACATTCCATTGTGCATAAGTACCACTACTTCTTTATCCATTTTTCTCTTTCCTGGGATATTTAAGGTGTACCGAAGTGGAGGTTCTTGGAAACAGAGCAGCCCTAAACTTTGGGGTGCCTGTGTCTTTTTGATTTTTAGGTTTCCCGATTTCTACGCCCATGAGTGGAAGTGCCCTATGCTCTCTAAGCTGTGTCTATTACATATTTCAGGACGCAGCGTACACTTCTCCAGAGTGGCTGTTGGCAATTTCCATCCCGCCCATCAGCGTAGCAAGGCTCCCATGTCTCCATGGCCTGTCCTGCATTTCTGGTTTTTACACTTTTTTCAGCATGGCCCTTTTGACCGCTGGCAAGTGAGACTTCTTTGTAGCGCCGATTTGCCTTTCAGGCTTGCTTGGTTGGCCAAAAAGGGCGTATGCGTTTTTTCCTGAATATATTCAGGAAAAAACGCATACGCCCTTTTTGGCCAAGGGCATCATTGTCAACGCTTTGCCGCTTTTCATGTGCTTTCAAGGTGAGTCGAATCTACCTCCTGAATTCTGTTTCCTGCAATTCTGCCTTGCTTTCAAATCCTCTTCGTTGCCTTCCCTCAATATATTTGTGGACGAGAGTTATCATTTATAACTCTGCAGGTTTGAGAATTGCAGTGCCCCTGAGCTCCATTTGTCAACTCGCTTTTTTGGGAGCTGGCCGCAAAAGCGCAGGATTGCTTCAGGCCCTATTCTGGTTCCGGGGGTCAGGCTGAGCCTGTGGTTCATTCTTCTTCCTGATGAGAAAATAGAGTGACCTGTGCCTGTCCCAACACCTAGAGCTAGTCTCTCATTGGTTCCCCCTCTTCCTGTTCATCCTCAGGACAAATTGCGAGCTGTATGAAACAGGAGGTCAACGGTGCTGATTGTCCACGTAGGGACATTGTTAGTGAAGCGGCTGGAATGGCGAACCCGAGCACAAGGAGAGGAGAAATGAGGTGCGTTTTAGAAACCTTTCCCGATCACACGGTGTACCATCTTCTGGGTTTCCCAGGCATGTTTTCGATGTTGAAAGATGCCCTTGAACCTGGAGATTTGGGACCCATGGCATGGGTACCACGCAGTATTACTTTAAAGGGTCTGCGTTTGCTCACCCAACCTCACCAATCCTCTCAGCCCCAAGAGTGTCCAGCCTTATGTCTCATCCAGTTGTGGGTCTAGATATGGTCAATCCAGGTTGCATCAGAGCCCCTGAACGGATTTTGTAAGAATTTCTCTCTCTTTCACTGTCTTTGTTTTATGGGTTTTTTTTAAGTAATCTATTTTTACAATGGGGTTTAGCTGCTTTTCCCTGCTGTGTTTATGCCGCTTTACACCCTCTTGATTCACTTCCAGAGAGATATCAATACATAGGTTTTAAGACTCTTACTAGTCAGATATATTCTTGGGCGGTGAATAGGGGGCGTTGAGTCCAGTTCACTGAGCAGGGAGTAGGTCTTGTCTGTTACATATTTGGCTTGTGGAACGGTATCTGAGCTAATTTCAAACCCTTGTTTTATGCATCGCCCCACCTCACCTTTCCCGTTAAGCAGCCATAGTGTGTTTTCTAAATGTGTGACTCTGTTCTGTTTTGGAATTCAGTTCAGGTGTAGCGATTTTGACATTCCCTCTATAAGTGATATCTTAGGATAAGTGTCCTTTTCTGTGTGACTTACTTCACTTAGAGTCATCGTCCCTAAATCCACTCATCATGCTGCTACTAGCCTTATGACACTGATTTCATGGCTGAGTGACATTCCATTGTGCATAAGTACCACTACTTCTTTATCCATTTTTCTCTTTCCTGGGATATTTAAGGTGTACCGAAGTGGAGGTTCTTGGAAACAGAGCAGCCCTAAACTTTGGGGTGCCTGTGTCTTTTTGATTTTTAGGTTTCCCGATTTCTACGCCCATGAGTGGAAGTGCCCTATGCTCTCTAAGCTGTGTCTATTACATATTTCAGGACGCAGCGTACACTTCTCCAGAGTGGCTGTTGGCAATTTCCATCCCGCCCATCAGCGTAGCAAGGCTCCCATGTCTCCATGGCCTGTCCTGCATTTCTGGTTTTTACACTTTTTTCAGCATGGCCCTTTTGACCGCTGGCAAGTGAGACTTCTTTGTAGCGCCGATTTGCCTTTCAGGCTTGCTTGGTTGGCCAAAAAGGGCGTATGCGTTTTTTCCTGAATATATTCAGGAAAAAACGCATACGCCCTTTTTGGCCAAGGGCATCATTGTCAACGCTTTGCCGCTTTTCATGTGCTTTCAAGGTGAGTCGAATCTACCTCCTGAATTCTGTTTCCTGCAATTCTGCCTTGCTTTCAAATCCTCTTCGTTGCCTTCCCTCAATATATTTGTGGACGAGAGTTATCATTTATAACTCTGCAGGTTTGAGAATTGCAGTGCCCCTGAGCTCCATTTGTCAACTCGCTTTTTTGGGAGCTGGCCGCAAAAGCGCAGGATTGCTTCAGGCCCTATTCTGGTTCCGGGGGTCAGGCTGAGCCTGTGGTTCATTCTTCTTCCTGATGAGAAAATAGAGTGACCTGTGCCTGTCCCAACACCTAGAGCTAGTCTCTCATTGGTTCCCCCTCTTCCTGTTCATCCTCAGGACAAATTGCGAGCTGTATGAAACAGGAGGTCAACGGTACTGATTGTCCACGTAGGGACATTGTTAGTGAAGCGGCTGGAATGGCGAACCCGAGCACAAGGAGAGGAGAAATGAGGTGCGTTTTAGAAACCTTTCCCGATCACACGGTGTACCATCTTCTGGGTTTCCCAGGCATGTTTTCGATGTTGAAAGATGCCCTTGAACCTGGAGATTTGGGACCCATGGCATGGGTACCACGCAGTATTACTTTAAAGGGTCTGCGTTTGCTCACCCAACCTCACCAATCCTCTCAGCCCCAAGAGTGTCCAGCCTTATGTCTCATCCAGTTGTGGGTCTAGATATGGTCAATCCAGGTTGCATCAGAGCCCCTGAACGGATTTTGTAAGAATTTCTCTCTCTTTCACTGTCTTTGTTTTATGGGTTTTTTTTAAGTAATCTATTTTTACAATGGGGTTTAGCTGCTTTTCCCTGCTGTGTTTATGCCGCTTTACACCCTCTTGATTCACTTCCAGAGAGATATCAATACATAGGTTTTAAGACTCTTACTAGTCAGATATATTCTTGGGCGGTGAATAGGGGGCGTTGAGTCCAGTTCACTGAGCAGGGAGTAGGTCTTGTCTGTTACATATTTGGCTTGTGGAACGGTATCTGAGCTAATTTCAAACCCTTGTTTTATGCATCGCCCCACCTCACCTTTCCCGTTAAGCAGCCATAGTGTGTTTTCTAAATGTGTGACTCTGTTCTGTTTTGGAATTCATTTCAGGTGTAGCGATTTTGACATTCCCTCTATAAGTGATATCTTAGGATAAGTGTCCTTTTCTGTGTGACTTACTTCACTTAGAGTCATCGTCCCTAAATCCACTCATCATGCTGCTACTAGCCTTATGACACTGATTTCATGGCTGAGTGACATTCCATTGTGCATAAGTACCACTACTTCTTTATCCATTTTTCTCTTTCCTGGGATATTTAAGGTGTACCGAAGTGGAGGTTCTTGGAAACAGAGCAGCCCTAAACTTTGGGGTGCCTGTGTCTTTTTGATTTTTAGGTTTCCCGATTTCTACGCCCATGAGTGGAAGTGCCCTATGCTCTCTAAGCTGTGTCTATTACATATTTCAGGACGCAGCGTACACTTCTCCAGAGTGGCTGTTGGCAATTTCCATCCCGCCCATCAGCGTAGCAAGGCTCCCATGTCTCCATGGCCTGTCCTGCATTTCTGGTTTTTACACTTTTTTCAGCATGGCCCTTTTGACCGCTGGCAAGTGAGACTTCTTTGTAGCGCCGATTTGCCTTTCAGGCTTGCTTGGTTGGCCAAAAAGGGCGTATGCGTTTTTTCCTGAATATATTCAGGAAAAAACGCATACGCCCTTTTTGGCCAAGGGCATCATTGTCAACGCTTTGCCGCTTTTCATGTGCTTTCAAGGTGAGTCGAATCTACCTCCTGAATTCTGTTTCCTGCAATTCTGCCTTGCTTTCAAATCCTCTTCGTTGCCTTCCCTCAATATATTTGTGGACGAGAGTTATCATTTATAACTCTGCAGGTTTGAGAATTGCAGTGCCCCTGAGCTCCATTTGTCAACTCGCTTTTTTGGGAGCTGGCCGCAAAAGCGCAGGATTGCTTCAGGCCCTATTCTGGTTCCGGGGGTCAGGCTGAGCCTGTGGTTCATTCTTCTTCCTGATGAGAAAATAGAGTGACCTGTGCCTGTCCCAACACCTAGAGCTAGTCTCTCATTGGTTCCCCCTCTTCCTGTTCATCCTCAGGACAAATTGCGAGCTGTATGAAACAGGAGGTCAACGGTGCTGATTGTCCACGTAGGGACATTGTTAGTGAAGCGGCTGGAATGGCGAACCCGAGCACAAGGAGAGGAGAAATGAGGTGCGTTTTAGAAACCTTTCCCGATCACACGGTGTACCATCTTCTGGGTTTCCCAGGCATGTTTTCGATGTTGAAAGATGCCCTTGAACCTGGAGATTTGGGACCCATGGCATGGGTACCACGCAGTATTACTTTAAAGGGTCTGCGTTTGCTCACCCAACCTCACCAATCCTCTCAGCCCCAAGAGTGTCCAGCCTTATGTCTCATCCAGCTGTGGGTCTAGATATGGTCAATCCAGGTTGCATCAGAGCCCCTGAACGGATTTTGTAAGAATTTCTCTCTCTTTCACTGTCTTTGTTTAATGGGTTTTTTTTTTAATGTAATCTATTTTTATAATGGGGTTTAGCTGCTTTTCCCTGCTGTGTTTATGCCGCTTTACACCCTCTTGATTCACTTGCAGAGAGATATCAATACATAGGTTTTAAGACTCTTACTAGTCAGATATATTCTTGGGCGGTGAATAGGGGGCGTTGAGTCCAGTTCACTGAGCAGGGAGTAGGTCTTGTCTATTACATATTTGGCTTGTGGAACGGTATCTGAGCTAATTTCAAACCCTTGTTTTATGCATCGCCCCACCTCACCTTTCCCGTTAAGCAGCCATAGTGTGTTTACTAAATGTGTGACTCTGTTCTGTTTTGGAATTCAGTTCAGGTGTAGCGATTTTGACATTCCCTCTATAAGTGATATCTTAGGATAAGTGTCCTTTTCTGTGTGACTTACTTCACTTAGAGTCATCGTCCCTAAATCCACTCATCATGCTGCTACTAGCCTTATGACACTGATTTCATGGCTGAGTGACATTCCATTGTGCATAAGTACCACTACTTCTTTATCCATTTTTCTCTTTCCTGGGATATTTAAGGTGTACCGAAGTGGAGGTTCTTGGAAACAGAGCAGCCCTAAACTTTGGGGTGCCTGTGTCTTTTTGATTTTTAGGTTTCCCGATTTCTACGCCCATGAGTGGAAGTGCCCTATGCTCTCTAAGCTGTGTCTATTACATATTTCAGGACGCAGCGTACACTTCTCCAGAGTGGCTGTTGGCAATTTCCATCCCGCCCATCAGCGTAGCAAGGCTCCCATGTCTCCATGGCCTGTCCTGCATTTCTGGTTTTTACACTTTTTTCAGCATGGCCCTTTTGACCGCTGGCAAGTGAGACTTCTTTGTAGCGCCGATTTGCCTTTCAGGCTTGCTTGGTTGGCCAAAAAGGGCGTATGCGTTTTTTCCTGAATATATTCAGGAAAAAACGCATACGCCCTTTTTGGCCAAGGGCATCATTGTCAACGCTTTGCCGCTTTTCATGTGCTTTCAAGGTGAGTCGAATCTACCTCCTGAATTCTGTTTCCTGCAATTCTGCCTTGCTTTCAAATCCTCTTCGTTGCCTTCCCTCAATATATTTGTGGACGAGAGTTATCATTTATAACTCTGCAGGTTTGAGAATTGCAGTGCCCCTGAGCTCCATTTGTCAACTCGCTTTTTTGGGAGCTGGCCGCAAAAGCGCAGGATTGCTTCAGGCCCTATTCTGGTTCCGGGGGTCAGGCTGAGCCTGTGGTTCATTCTTCTTCCTGATGAGAAAATAGAGTGACCTGTGCCTGTCCCAACACCTAGAGCTAGTCTCTCATTCGTTCCCCCTCTTCCTGTTCATCCTCAGGACAAATTGCGAGCTGTATGAAACAGGAGGTCAACGGTGCTGATTGTCCACGTAGGGACATTGTTAGTGAAGCGGCTGGAATGGCGAACCCGAGCACAAGGAGAGGAGAAATGAGGTGCGTTTTAGAAACCTTTCCCGATCACACGGTGTACCATCTTCTGGGTTTCCCAGGCATGTTTTCGATGTTGAAAGATGCCCTTGAACCTGGAGATTTGGGACCCATGGCATGGGTACCACGCAGTATTACTTTAAAGGGTCTGCGTTTGCTCACCCAACCTCACCAATCCTCTCAGCCCCAAGAGTGTCCAGCCTTATGTCTCATCCAGTTGTGGGTCTAGATATGGTCAATCCAGGTTGCATCAGAGCCCCTGAACGGATTTTGTAAGAATTTCTCTCTCTTTCACTGTCTTTGTTTTATGGGGTTTTTTTAAGTAATCTATTTTTACAATGGGGTTTAGCTGCTTTTCCCTGCTGTGTTTATGCCGCTTTACACCCTCTTGATTCACTTCCAGAGAGATATCAATACATAGGTTTTAAGACTCTCACTAGTCAGATATATTCTTGGGCGGTGAATAGGGGGCGTTGAGTCCAGTTGACTGAGCAGGGAGTAGGTCTTGTCTATTACATATTTGGCTTGTGGAACGGTATCTGAGCTAATTTCAAACCCTTGTTTTATGCATCGCCCCACCTCACCTTTCCCGTTAAGCAGCCATAGTGTGTTTTCTAAATGTGTGACTCTGTTCTGTTTTGGAATTCAGTTCAGGTGTAGCGATTTTGACATTCCCTCTATAAGTGATATCTTAGGATAAGTGTCCTTTTCTGTGTGACTTACTTCACTTAGAGTCATCGTCCCTAAATCCACTCATCATGCTGCTACTAGCCTTATGACACTGATTTCATGGCTGAGTGACATTCCATTGTGCATAAGTACCACTACTTCTTTATCCATTTTTCTCTTTCCTGGGATATTTAAGGTGTACCGAAGTGGAGGTTCTTGGAAACAGAGCAGCCCTAAACTTTGGGGTGCCTGTGTCTTTTTGATTTTTAGGTTTCCCGATTTCTACGCCCATGAGTGGAAGTGCCCTATGCTCTCTAAGCTGTGTCTATTACATATTTCAGGACGCAGCGTACACTTCTCCAGAGTGGCTGTTGGCAATTTCCATCCCGCCCATCAGCGTAGCAAGGCTCCCATGTCTCCATGGCCTGTCCTGCATTTCTGGTTTTTACACTTTTTTCAGCATGGCCCTTTTGACCGCTGGCAAGTGAGACTTCTTTGTAGCGCCGATTTGCCTTTCAGGCTTGCTTGGTTGGCCAAAAAGGGCGTATGCGTTTTTTCCTGAATATATTCAGGAAAAAACGCATACGCCCTTTTTGGCCAAGGGCATCATTGTCAACGCTTTGCCGCTTTTCATGTGCTTTCAAGGTGAGTCGAATCTACCTCCTGAATTCTGTTTCCTGCAATTCTGCCTTGCTTTCAAATCCTCTTCGTTGCCTTCCCTCAATATATTTGTGGACGAGAGTTATCATTTATAACTCTGCAGGTTTGAGAATTGCAGTGCCCCTGAGCTCCATTTGTCAACTCGCTTTTTTGGGAGCTGGCCGCAAAAGCGCAGGATTGCTTCAGGCCCTATTCTGGTTCCGGGGGTCAGGCTGAGCCTGTGGTTCATTCTTCTTCCTGATGAGAAAATAGAGTGACCTGTGCCTGTCCCAACACCTAGAGCTAGTCTCTCATTCGTTCCCCCTCTTCCTGTTCATCCTCAGGACAAATTGCGAGCTGTATGAAACAGGAGGTCAACGGTGCTGATTGTCCACGTAGGGACATTGTTAGTGAAGCGGCTGGAATGGCGAACCCGAGCACAAGGAGAGGAGAAATGAGGTGCGTTTTAGAAACCTTTCCCGATCACACGGTGTACCATCTTCTGGGTTTCCCAGGCATGTTTTCGATGTTGAAAGATGCCCTTGAACCTGGAGATTTGGGACCCATGGCATGGGTACCACGCAGTATTACTTTAAAGGGTCTGCGTTTGCTCACCCAACCTCACCAATCCTCTCAGCCCCAAGAGTGTCCAGCCTTATGTCTCATCCAGTTGTGGGTCTAGATATGGTCAATCCAGGTTGCATCAGAGCCCCTGAACGGATTTTGTAAGAATTTCTCTCTCTTTCACTGTCTTTGTTTTATGGGTTTTTTTTAAGTAATCTATTTTTACAATGGGGTTTAGCTGCTTTTCCCTGCTGTGTTTATGCCGCTTTACACCCTCTTGATTCACTTCCAGAGAGATATCAATACATAGGTTTTAAGACTCTTACTAGTCAGATATATTCTTGGGCGGTGAATAGGGGGCGTTGAGTCCAGTTCACTGAGCAGGGAGTAGGTCTTGTCTGTTACATATTTGGCTTGTGGAACGGTATCTGAGCTAATTTCAAACCCTTGTTTTATGCATCGCCCCACCTCACCTTTCCCGTTAAGCAGCCATAGTGTGTTTTCTAAATGTGTGACTCTGTTCTGTTTTGGAATTCATTTCAGGTGTAGCGATTTTGACATTCCCTCTATAAGTGATATCTTAGGATAAGTGTCCTTTTCTGTGTGACTTACTTCACTTAGAGTCATCGTCCCTAAATCCACTCATCATGCTGCTACTAGCCTTATGACACTGATTTCATGGCTGAGTGACATTCCATTGTGCATAAGTACCACTACTTCTTTATCCATTTTTCTCTTTCCTGGGATATTTAAGGTGTACCGAAGTGGAGGTTCTTGGAAACAGAGCAGCCCTAAACTTTGGGGTGCCTGTGTCTTTTTGATTTTTAGGTTTCCCGATTTCTACGCCCATGAGTGGAAGTGCCCTATGCTCTCTAAGCTGTGTCTATTACATATTTCAGGACGCAGCGTACACTTCTCCAGAGTGGCTGTTGGCAATTTCCATCCCGCCCATCAGCGTAGCAAGGCTCCCATGTCTCCATGGCCTGTCCTGCATTTCTGGTTTTTACACTTTTTTCAGCATGGCCCTTTTGACCGCTGGCAAGTGAGACTTCTTTGTAGCGCCGATTTGCCTTTCCGGCTTGCTTGGTTGGCCAAAAAGGGCGTATGCGTTTTTTCCTGAATATATTCAGGAAAAAACGCATACGCCCTTTTTGGCCAAGGGCATCATTGTCAACGCTTTGCCGCTTTTCATGTGCTTTCAAGGTGAGTCGAATCTACCTCCTGAATTCTGTTTCCTGCAATTCTGCCTTGCTTTCAAATCCTCTTCGTTGCCTTCCCTCAATATATTTGTGGACGAGAGTTATCATTTATAACTCTGCAGGTTTGAGAATTGCAGTGCCCCTGAGCTCCATTTGTCAACTCGCTTTTTTGGGAGCTGGCCGCAAAAGCGCAGGATTGCTTCAGGCCCTATTCTGGTTCCGGGGGTCAGGCTGAGCCTGTGGTTCATTCTTCTTCCTGATGAGAAAATAGAGTGACCTGTGCCTGTCCCAACACCTAGAGCTAGTCTCTCATTCGTTCCCCCTCTTCCTGTTCATCCTCAGGACAAATTGCGAGCTGTATGAAACAGGAGGTCAACGGTGCTGATTGTCCACGTAGGGACATTGTTAGTGAAGCGGCTGGAATGGCGAACCCGAGCACAAGGAGAGGAGAAATGAGGTGCGTTTTAGAAACCTTTCCCGATCACACGGTGTACCATCTTCTGGGTTTCCCAGGCATGTTTTCGATGTTGAAAGATGCCCTTGAACCTGGAGATTTGGGACCCATGGCATGGGTACCACGCAGTATTACTTTAAAGGGTCTGCGTTTGCTCACCCAACCTCACCAATCCTCTCAGCCCCAAGAGTGTCCAGCCTTATGTCTCATCCAGTTGTGGGTCTAGATATGGTCAATCCAGGTTGCATCAGAGCCCCTGAACGGATTTTGTAAGAATTTCTCTCTCTTTCACTGTCTTTGTTTTATGGGTTTTTTTTAAGTAATCTATTTTTACAATGGGGTTTAGCTGCTTTTCCCTGCTGTGTTTATGCCGCTTTACACCCTCTTGATTCACTTCCAGAGAGATATCAATACATAGGTTTTAAGACTCTTACTAGTCAGATATATTCTTGGGCGGTGAATAGGGGGCGTTGAGTCCAGTTGACTGAGCAGGGAGTAGGTCTTGTCTATTACATATTTGGCTTGTGGAACGGTATCTGAGCTAATTTCAAACCCTTGTTTTATGCATCGCCCCACCTCACCTTTCCCGTTAAGCAGCCATAGTGTGTTTTCTAAATGTGTGACTCTGTTCTGTTTTGGAATTCAGTTCAGGTGTAGCGATTTTGACATTCCCTCTATAAGTGATATCTTAGGATAAGTGTCCTTTTCTGTGTGACTTACTTCACTTAGAGTCATCGTCCCTAAATCCACTCATCATGCTGCTACTAGCCTTATGACACTGATTTCATGGCTGAGTGACATTCCATTGTGCATAAGTACCACTACTTCTTTATCCATTTTTCTCTTTCCTGGGATATTTAAGGTGTACCGAAGTGGAGGTTCTTGGAAACAGAGCAGCCCTAAACTTTGGGGTGCCTGTGTCTTTTTGATTTTTAGGTTTCCCGATTTCTACGCCCATGAGTGGAAGTGCCCTATGCTCTCTAAGCTGTGTCTATTACATATTTCAGGACGCAGCGTACACTTCTCCAGAGTGGCTGTTGGCAATTTCCATCCCGCCCATCAGCGTAGCAAGGCTCCCATGTCTCCATGGCCTGTCCTGCATTTCTGGTTTTTACACTTTTTTCAGCATGGCCCTTTTGACCGCTGGCAAGTGAGACTTCTTTGTAGCGCCGATTTGCCTTTCAGGCTTGCTTGGTTGGCCAAAAAGGGCGTATGCGTTTTTTCCTGAATATATTCAGGAAAAAACGCATACGCCCTTTTTGGCCAAGGGCATCATTGTCAACGCTTTGCCGCTTTTCATGTGCTTTCAAGGTGAGTCGAATCTACCTCCTGAATTCTGTTTCCTGCAATTCTGCCTTGCTTTCAAATCCTCTTCGTTGCCTTCCCTCAATATATTTGTGGACGAGAGTTATCATTTATAACTCTGCAGGTTTGAGAATTGCAGTGCCCCTGAGCTCCATTTGTCAACTCGCTTTTTTGGGAGCTGGCCGCAAAAGCGCAGGATTGCTTCAGGCCCTATTCTGGTTCCGGGGGTCAGGCTGAGCCTGTGGTTCATTCTTCTTCCTGATGAGAAAATAGAGTGACCTGTGCCTGTCCCAACACCTAGAGCTAGTCTCTCATTCGTTCCCCCTCTTCCTGTTCATCCTCAGGACAAATTGCGAGCTGTATGAAACAGGAGGTCAACGGTGCTGATTGTCCACGTAGGGACATTGTTAGTGAAGCGGCTGGAATGGCGAACCCGAGCACAAGGAGAGGAGAAATGAGGTGCGTTTTAGAAACCTTTCCCGATCACACGGTGTACCATCTTCTGGGTTTCCCAGGCATGTTTTCGATGTTGAAAGATGCCCTTGAACCTGGAGATTTGGGACCCATGGCATGGGTACCACGCAGTATTACTTTAAAGGGTCTGCGTTTGCTCACCCAACCTCACCAATCCTCTCAGCCCCAAGAGTGTCCAGCCTTATGTCTCATCCAGTTGTGGGTCTAGATATGGTCAATCCAGGTTGCATCAGAGCCCCTGAACGGATTTTGTAAGAATTTCTCTCTCTTTCACTGTCTTTGTTTAATGGGTTTTTTTTTTAATGTAATCTATTTTTATAATGGGGTTTAGCTGCTTTTCCCTGCTGTGTTTATGCCGCTTTACACCCTCTTGATTCACTTCCAGAGAGATATCAATACATAGGTTTTAAGACTCTTACTAGTCAGATATATTCTTGGGCGGTGAATAGGGGGCGTTGAGTCCAGTTCACTGAGCAGGGAGTAGGTCTTGTCTGTTACATATTTGGCTTGTGGAACGGTATCTGAGCTAATTTCAAACCCTTGTTTTATGCATCGCCCCACCTCACCTTTCCCGTTAAGCAGCCATAGTGTGTTTTCTAAATGTGTGACTCTGTTCTGTTTTGGAATTCAGTTCAGGTGTAGCGATTTTGACATTCCCTCTATAAGTGATATCTTAGGATAAGTGTCCTTTTCTGTGTGACTTACTTCACTTAGAGTCATCGTCCCTAAATCCACTCATCATGCTGCTACTAGCCTTATGACACTGATTTCATGGCTGAGTGACATTCCATTGTGCATAAGTACCACTACTTCTTTATCCATTTTTCTCTTTCCTGGGATATTTAAGGTGTACCGAAGTGGAGGTTTTTGGAAACAGAGCAGCCCTAAACTTTGGGGTGCCTGTGTCTTGTTGATTTTTAGGTTTCCCGATTTCTACGCCCATGAGTGGAAGTGCCCTATGCTCTCTAAGCTGTGTCTATTACATATTACAGGACACAGCGTACACTTCTCCAGAGTGGCTGTTGGAAATTTCCATCCCGCCCATCAGCGTAGCAAGGCTCCCATGTCTCCATGGCCTGTCCTGCATTTCTGGTTTTTACACGTTTTTCAGCATGGCCCTTCTGACCGCTGGCAAGCGAGACTTCTTTGTAGCGCCGATTTGCCTTTCTGGCTTGCTTGGTTGGCCAAAAAGGGCGTATGCGTTTTTTCCTGAATATATTCAGGAAAAAACGCATACGCCCTTTTTGGCCAAGGGCATCATTGTCAACGCTTTGCAGCTTTTCATGTGCTTTCAAGGTGAGTCGAATCTACCTCCTGAAATCTGTTTCCTGCAATTCTGCCTTGCTTTCAAATCCTCTTCGTTGCCTTCCCTCAATATATTTGTGGACGAGAGTTATCATTTATAACTCTGCAGGTTTGAGAATTGCAGTGCCCCTGAGCTCCATTTGTCAACTCGCTTTTTTGGGAGCTGGCCGCAAAAGCGCAGGATTGCTTCAGGCCCTATTCTGGTTCCGGGGGTCAGGCTGAGCCTGTGGTTCATTCTTCTTCCTGATGAGAAAATAGAGTGACCTGTGCCTGTCCCAACACCTAGAGCTAGTCTCTCATTCGTTCCCCCTCTTCCTGTTCATCCTCAGGACAAATTGCGAGCTGTATGAAACAGGAGGTCAACGGTGCTGATTGTCCACGTAGGGACATTGTTAGTGAAGCGGCTGGAATGGCGAACCCGAGCACAAGGAGAGGAGAAATGAGGTGCGTTTTAGAAACCTTTCCCGATCACACGGTGTACCATCTTCTGGGTTTCCCAGGCATGTTTTCGATGTTGAAAGATGCCCTTGAACCTGGAGATTTGGGACCCATGGCATGGGTACCACGCAGTATTACTTTAAAGGGTCTGCGTTTGCTCACCCAACCTCACCAATCCTCTCAGCCCCAAGAGTGTCCAGCCTTATGTCTCATCCAGTTGTGGGTCTAGATATGGTCAATCCAGGTTGCATCAGAGCCCCTGAACGGATTTTGTAAGAATTTCTCTCTCTTTCACTGTCTTTGTTTAATGGGTTTTTTTTTTAATGTAATCTATTTTTATAATGGGGTTTAGCTGCTTTTCCCTGCTGTGTTTATGCCGCTTTACACCCTCTTGATTCACTTCCAGAGAGATATCAATACATAGGTTTTAAGACTCTTACTAGTCAGATATATTCTTGGGCGGTGAATAGGGGGCGTTGAGTCCAGTTGACTGAGCAGGGAGTAGGTCTTGTCTATTACATATTTGGCTTGTGGAACGGTATCTGAGCTAATTTCAAACCCTTGTTTTATGCATCGCCCCACCTCACCTTTCCCGTTAAGCAGCCATAGTGTGTTTTCTAAATGTGTGACTCTGTTCTGTTTTGGAATTCAGTTCAGGTGTAGCGATTTTGACATTCCCTCTATAAGTGATATCTTAGGATAAGTGTCCTTTTCTGTGTGACTTACTTCACTTAGAGTCATCGTCCCTAAATCCACTCATCATGCTGCTACTAGCCTTATGACACTGATTTCATGGCTGAGTGACATTCCATTGTGCATAAGTACCACTACTTCTTTATCCATTTTTCTCTTTCCTGGGATATTTAAGGTGTACCGAAGTGGAGGTTCTTGGAAACAGAGCAGCCCTAAACTTTGGGGTGCCTGTGTCTTTTTGATTTTTAGGTTTCCCGATTTCTACGCCCATGAGTGGAAGTGCCCTATGCTCTCTAAGCTGTGTCTATTACATATTTCAGGACGCAGCGTACACTTCTCCAGAGTGGCTGTTGGCAATTTCCATCCCGCCCATCAGCGTAGCATGGCTCCCATGTCTCCATGGCCTGTCCTGCATTTCTGGTTTTTACACTTTTTTCAGCATGGCCCTTTTGACCGCTGGCAAGTGAGACTTCTTTGTAGCGCCGATTTGCCTTTCAGGCTTGCTTGGTTGGCCAAAAAGGGCGTATGCGTTTTTTCCTGAATATATTCAGGAAAAAACGCATACGCCCTTTTTGGCCAAGGGCATCATTGTCAACGCTTTGCCGCTTTTCATGTGCTTTCAAGGTGAGTCGAATCTACCTCCTGAATTCTGTTTCCTGCAATTCTGCCTTGCTTTCAAATCCTCTTCGTTGCCTTCCCTCAATATATTTGTGGACGAGAGTTATCATTTATAACTCTGCAGGTTTGAGAATTGCAGTGCCCCTGAGCTCCATTTGTCAACTCGCTTTTTTGGGAGCTGGCCGCAAAAGCGCAGGATTGCTTCAGGCCCTATTCTGGTTCCGGGGGTCAGGCTGAGCCTGTGGTTCATTCTTCTTCCTGATGAGAAAATAGAGTGACCTGTGCCTGTCCCAACACCTAGAGCTAGTCTCTCATTCGTTCCCCCTCTTCCCGTTCATCCTCAGGACAAATTGCGAGCTGTATGAAACAGGAGGTCAACGGTGCTGATTGTCCACGTAGGGACATTGTTAGTGAAGCGGCTGGAATGGCGAACCCGAGCACAAGGAGAGGAGAAATGAGGTGTGTTTTAGAAACCTTTCCCGATCACACGGTGTACCATCTTCTGGGTTTCCCAGGCATGTTTTCGATGTTGAAAGATGCCCTTGAACCTGGAGATTTGGGACCCATGGCATGGGTACCACGCAGTATTACTTTAAAGGGTCTGCGTTTGCTCACCCAACCTCACCAATCCTCTCAGCCCCAAGAGTGTCCAGCCTTATGTCTCATCCAGTTGTGGGTCTAGATATGGTCAATCCAGGTTGCATCAGAGCCCCTGAACGGATTTTGTAAGAATTTCTCTCTCTTTCACTGTCTTTGTTTAATGGGTTTTTTTTTTAATGTAATCTATTTTTATAATGGGGTTTAGCTGCTTTTCCCTGCTGTGTTTATGCCGCTTTACACCCTCTTGATTCACTTCCAGAGAGATATCAATACATAGGTTTTAAGACTCTTACTAGTCAGATATATTCTTGGGCGGTGAATAGGGGGCGTTGAGTCCAGTTCACTGAGCAGGGAGTAGGTCTTGTCTGTTACATATTTGGCTTGTGGAACGGTATCTGAGCTAATTTCAAACCCTTGTTTTATGCATCGCCCCACCTCACCTTTCCCGTTAAGCAGCCATAGTGTGTTTTCTAAATGTGTGACTCTGTTCTGTTTTGGAATTCAGTTCAGGTGTAGCGATTTTGACATTCCCTCTATAAGTGATATCTTAGGATAAGTGTCCTTTTCTGTGTGACTTACTTCACTTAGAGTCATCGTCCCTAAATCCACTCATCATGCTGCTACTAGCCTTATGACACTGATTTCATGGCTGAGTGACATTCCATTGTGCATAAGTACCACTACTTCTTTATCCATTTTTCTCTTTCCTGGGATATTTAAGGTGTACCGAAGTGGAGGTTTTTGGAAACAGAGCAGCCCTAAACTTTGGGGTGCCTGTGTCTTGTTGATTTTTAGGTTTCCCGATTTCTACGCCCATGAGTGGAAGTGCCCTATGCTCTCTAAGCTGTGTCTATTACATATTACAGGACACAGCGTACACTTCTCCAGAGTGGCTGTTGGAAATTTCCATCCCGCCCATCAGCGTAGCAAGGCTCCCATGTCTCCATGGCCTGTCCTGCATTTCTGGTTTTTACACTTTTTTCAGCATGGCCCTTCTGACCGCTGGCAAGCGAGACTTCTTTGTAGCGCCGATTTGCCTTTCTGGCTTGCTTGGTTGGCCAAAAAGGGCGTATGCGTTTTTTCCTGAATATATTCAGGAAAAAACGCATACGCCCTTTTTGGCCAAGGGCATCATTGTCAACGCTTTGCAGCTTTTCCTGTGCTTTCAAGGTGAGTCGAATCTACCTCCTGAAATCTGTTTCCTGCAATTCTGCCTTGCTTTCAAATCCTCTTCGTTGCCTTCCCTCAATATATTTGTGGACGAGAGTTATCATTTATAACTCTGCAGGTTTGAGAATTGCAGTGCCCCTGAGCTCCATTTGTCAACTCGCTTTTTTGGGAGCTGGCCGCAAAAGCGCAGGATTGCTTCAGGCCCTATTCTGGTTCCGGGGGTCAGGCTGAGCCTGTGGTTCATTCTTCTTCCTGATGAGAAAATAGAGTGACCTGTGCCTGTCCCAACACCTAGAGCTAGTCTCTCATTCGTTCCCCCTCTTCCTGTTCATCCTCAGGACAAATTGCGAGCTGTATGAAACAGGAGGTCAACGGTGCTGATTGTCCACGTAGGGACATTGTTAGTGAAGCGGCTGGAATGGCGAACCCGAGCACAAGGAGAGGAGAAATGAGGTGCGTTTTAGAAACCTTTCCCGATCACACGGTGTACCATCTTCTGGGTTTCCCAGGCATGTTTTCGATGTTGAAAGATGCCCTTGAACCTGGAGATTTGGGACCCATGGCATGGGTACCACGCAGTATTACTTTAAAGGGTCTGCGTTTGCTCACCCAACCTCACCAATCCTCTCAGCCCCAAGAGTGTCCAGCCTTATGTCTCATCCAGTTGTGGGTCTAGATATGGTCAATCCAGGTTGCATCAGAGCCCCTGAACGGATTTTGTAAGAATTTCTCTCTCTTTCACTGTCTTTGTTTTATGGGTTTTTTTTAAGTAATCTATTTTTACAATGGGGTTTAGCTGCTTTTCCCTGCTGTGTTTATGCCGCTTTACACCCTCTTGATTCACTTCCAGAGAGATATCAATACATAGGTTTTAAGACTCTTACTAGTCAGATATATTCTTGGGCGGTGAATAGGGGGCGTTGAGTCCAGTTGACTGAGCAGGGAGTAGGTCTTGTCTATTACATATTTGGCTTGTGGAACGGTATCTGAGCTAATTTCAAACCCTTGTTTTATGCATCGCCCCACCTCACCTTTCCCGTTAAGCAGCCATAGTGTGTTTTCTAAATGTGTGACTCTGTTCTGTTTTGGAATTCAGTTCAGGTGTAGCGATTTTGACATTCCCTCTATAAGTGATATCTTAGGATAAGTGTCCTTTTCTGTGTGACTTACTTCACTTAGAGTCATCGTCCCTAAATCCACTCATCATGCTGCTACTAGCCTTATGACACTGATTTCATGGCTGAGTGACATTCCATTGTGCATAAGTACCACTACTTCTTTATCCATTTTTCTCTTTCCTGGGATATTTAAGGTGTACCGAAGTGGAGGTTCTTGGAAACAGAGCAGCCCTAAACTTTGGGGTGCCTGTGTCTTTTTGATTTTTAGGTTTCCCGATTTCTACGCCCATGAGTGGAAGTGCCCTATGCTCTCTAAGCTGTGTCTATTACATATTTCAGGACGCAGCGTACACTTCTCCAGAGTGGCTGTTGGCAATTTCCATCCCGCCCATCAGCGTAGCAAGGCTCCCATGTCTCCATGGCCTGTCCTGCATTTCTGGTTTTTACACTTTTTTCAGCATGGCCCTTTTGACCGCTGGCAAGTGAGACTTCTTTGTAGCGCCGATTTGCCTTTCAGGCTTGCTTGGTTGGCCAAAAAGGGCGTATGCGTTTTTTCCTGAATATATTCAGGAAAAAACGCATACGCCCTTTTTGGCCAAGGGCATCATTGTCAACGCTTTGCCGCTTTTCATGTGCTTTCAAGGTGAGTCGAATCTACCTCCTGAATTCTGTTTCCTGCAATTCTGCCTTGCTTTCAAATCCTCTTCGTTGCCTTCCCTCAATATATTTGTGGACGAGAGTTATCATTTATAACTCTGCAGGTTTGAGAATTGCAGTGCCCCTGAGCTCCATTTGTCAACTCGCTTTTTTGGGAGCTGGCCGCAAAAGCGCAGGATTGCTTCAGGCCCTATTCTGGTTCCGGGGGTCAGGCTGAGCCTGTGGTTCATTCTTCTTCCTGATGAGAAAATAGAGTGACCTGTGCCTGTCCCAACACCTAGAGCTAGTCTCTCATTGGTTCCCCCTCTTCCTGTTCATCCTCAGGACAAATTGCGAGCTGTATGAAACAGGAGGTCAACGGTGCTGATTGTCCACGTAGGGACATTGTTAGTGAAGCGGCTGGAATGGCGAACCCGAGCACAAGGAGAGGAGAAATGAGGTGCGTTTTAGAAACCTTTCCCGATCACACGGTGTACCATCTTCTGGGTTTCCCAGGCATGTTTTCGATGTTGAAAGATGCCCTTGAACCTGGAGATTTGGGACCCATGGCATGGGTACCACGCAGTATTACTTTAAAGGGTCTGCGTTTGCTCACCCAACCTCACCAATCCTCTCAGCCCCAAGAGTGTCCAGCCTTATGTCTCATCCAGTTGTGGGTCTAGATATGGTCAATCCAGGTTGCATCAGAGCCCCTGAACGGATTTTGTAAGAATTTCTCTCTCTTTCACTGTCTTTGTTTAATGGGTTTTTTTTTTAATGTAATCTATTTTTATAATGGGGTTTAGCTGCTTTTCCCTGCTGTGTTTATGCCGCTTTACACCCTCTTGATTCACTTCCAGAGAGATATCAATACATAGGTTTTAAGACTCTTACTAGTCAGATATATTCTTGGGCAGTGAATAGGGGGCGTTGAGTCCAGTTCACTGAGCAGGGAGTAGGTCTTGTCTGTTACATATTTGGCTTCTGGAACGGTATCTGAGCTAATTTCAAACCCTTGTTTTATGCATCGCCCCACCTCACCTTTCCCGTTAAGCAGCCATAGTGTGTTTTCTAAATGTGTGACTCTGTTCTGTTTTGGAATTCAGTTCAGGTGTAGCGATTTTGACATTCCCTCTATAAGTGATATCTTAGGATAAGTGTCCTTTTCTGTGTGACTTACTTCACTTAGAGTCATCGTCCCTAAATCCACTCATCATGCTGCTACTAGCCTTATGACACTGATTTCATGGCTGAGTGACATTCCATTGTGCATAAGTACCACTACTTCTTTATCCATTTTTCTCTTTCCTGGGATATTTAAGGTGTACCGAAGTGGAGGTTTTTGGAAACAGAGCAGCCCTAAACTTTGGGGTGCCTGTGTCTTGTTGATTTTTAGGTTTCCCGATTTCTACGCCCATGAGTGGAAGTGCCCTATGCTCTCTAAGCTGTGTCTATTACATATTACAGGACACAGCGTACACTTCTCCAGAGTGGCTGTTGGAAATTTCCATCCCGCCCATCAGCGTAGCAAGGCTCCCATGTCTCCATGGCCTGTCCTGCATTTCTGGTTTTTACACGTTTTTCAGCATGGCCCTTCTGACCGCTGGCAAGCGAGACTTCTTTGTAGCGCCGATTTGCCTTTCTGGCTTGCTTGGTTGGCCAAAAAGGGCGTATGCGTTTTTTCCTGAATATATTCAGGAAAAAACGCATACGCCCTTTTTGGCCAAGGGCATCATTGTCAACGCTTTGCAGCTTTTCATGTGCTTTCAAGGTGAGTCGAATCTACCTCCTGAAATCTGTTTCCTGCAATTCTGCCTTGCTTTCAAATCCTCTTCGTTGCCTTCCCTCAATATATTTGTGGACGAGAGTTATCATTTATAACTCTGCAGGTTTGAGAATTGCAGTGCCCCTGAGCTCCATTTGTCAACTCGCTTTTTTGGGAGCTGGCCGCAAAAGCGCAGGATTGCTTCAGGCCCTATTCTGGTTCCGGGGGTCAGGCTGAGCCTGTGGTTCATTCTTCTTCTTGATGAGAAAATAGAGTGACCTGTGCCTGTCCCAACACCTAGAGCTAGTCTCTCATTGGTTCCCCCTCTTCCTGTTCATCCTCAGGACAAATTGCGAGCTGTATGAAACAGGAGGTCAACGGTGCTGATTGTCCACGTAGGGACATTGTTAGTGAAGCGGCTGGAATGGCGAACCCGAGCACAAGGAGAGGAGAAATGAGGTGCGTTTTAGAAACCTTTCCCGATCACACGGTGTACCATCTTCTGGGTTTCCCAGGCATGTTTTCGATGTTGAAAGATGCCCTTGAACCTGGAGATTTGGGACCCATGGCATGGGTACCACGCAGTATTACTTTAAAGGGTCTGCGTTTGCTCACCCAACCTCACCAATCCTCTCAGCCCCAAGAGTGTCCAGCCTTATGTCTCATCCAGTTGTGGGTCTAGATATGGTCAATCCAGGTTGCATCAGAGCCCCTGAACGGATTTTGTAAGAATTTCTCTCTCTTTCACTGTCTTTGTTTTATGGGTTTTTTTTAAGTAATCTATTTTTACAATGGGGTTTAGCTGCTTTTCCCTGCTGTGTTTATGCCGCTTTACACCCTCTTGATTCACTTCCAGAGAGATATCAATACATAGGTTTTAAGACTCTTACTAGTCAGATATATTCTTGGGCGGTGAATAGGGGGCGTTGAGTCCAGTTGACTGAGCAGGGAGTAGGTCTTGTCTATTACATATTTGGCTTGTGGAACGGTATCTGAGCTAATTTCAAACCCTTGTTTTATGCATCGCCCCACCTCACCTTTCCCGTTAAGCAGCCATAGTGTGTTTTCTAAATGTGTGACTCTGTTCTGTTTTGGAATTCAGTTCAGGTGTAGCGATTTTGACATTCCCTCTATAAGTGATATCTTAGGATAAGTGTCCTTTTCTGTGTGACTTACTTCACTTAGAGTCATCGTCCCTAAATCCACTCATCATGCTGCTACTAGCCTTATGACACTGATTTCATGGCTGAGTGACATTCCATTGTGCATAAGTACCACTACTTCTTTATCCATTTTTCTCTTTCCTGGGATATTTAAGGTGTACCGAAGTGGAGGTTCTTGGAAACAGAGCAGCCCTAAACTTTGGGGTGCCTGTGTCTTTTTGATTTTTAGGTTTCCCGATTTCTACGCCCATGAGTGGAAGTGCCCTATGCTCTCTAAGCTGTGTCTATTACATATTTCAGGATGCAGCGTACACTTCTCCAGAGTGGCTGTTGGCAATTTCCATCCCGCCCATCAGCGTAGCAAGGCTCCCATGTCTCCATGGCCTGTCCTGCATTTCTGGTTTTTACACTTTTTTCAGCATGGCCCTTTTGACCGCTGGCAAGTGAGACTTCTTTGTAGCGCCGATTTGCCTTTCCGGCTTGCTTGGTTGGCCAAAAAGGGCGTATGCGTTTTTTCCTGAATATATTCAGGAAAAAACGCATACGCCCTTTTTGGCCAAGGGCATCATTGTCAACGCTTTGCCGCTTTTCATGTGCTTTCAAGGTGAGTCGAATCTACCTCCTGAATTCTGTTTCCTGCAATTCTGCCTTGCTTTCAAATCCTCTTCGTTGCCTTCCCTCAATATATTTGTGGACGAGAGTTATCATTTATAACTCTGCAGGTTTGAGAATTGCAGTGCCCCTGAGCTCCATTTGTCAACTCGCTTTTTTGGGAGCTGGCCGCAAAAGCGCAGGATTGCTTCAGGCCCTATTCTGGTTCCGGGGGTCAGGCTGAGCCTGTGGTTCATTCTTCTTCCTGATGAGAAAATAGAGTGACCTGTGCCTGTCCCAACACCTAGAGCTAGTCTCTCATTGGTTCCCCCTCTTCCTGTTCATCCTCAGGACAAATTGCGAGCTGTATGAAACAGGAGGTCAACGGTGCTGATTGTCCACGTAGGGACATTGTTAGTGAAGCGGCTGGAATGGCGAACCCGAGCACAAGGAGAGGAGAAATGAGGTGCGTTTTAGAAACCTTTCCCGATCACACGGTGTACCATCTTCTGGGTTTCCCAGGCATGTTTTCGATGTTGAAAGATGCCCTTGAACCTGGAGATTTGGGACCCATGGCATGGGTACCACGCAGTATTACTTTAAAGGGTCTGCGTTTGCTCACCCAACCTCACCAATCCTCTCAGCCCCAAGAGTGTCCAGCCTTATGTCTCATCCAGTTGTGGGTCTAGATATGGTCAATCCAGGTTGCATCAGAGCCCCTGAACGGATTTTGTAAGAATTTCTCTCTCTTTCACTGTCTTTGTTTAATGGGTTTTTTTTTTAATGTAATCTATTTTTATAATGGGGTTTAGCTGCTTTTCCCTGCTGTGTTTATGCCGCTTTACACCCTCTTGATTCACTTCCAGAGAGATATCAATACATAGGTTTTAAGACTCTTACTAGTCAGATATATTCTTGGGCGGTGAATAGGGGGCGTTGAGTCCAGTTCACTGAGCAGGGAGTAGGTCTTGTCTGTTACATATTTGGCTTGTGGAACGGTATCTGAGCTAATTTCAAACCCTTGTTTTATGCATCGCCCCACCTCACCTTTCCCGTTAAGCAGCCATAGTGTGTTTTCTAAATGTGTGACTCTGTTCTGTTTTGGAATTCAGTTCAGGTGTAGCGATTTTGACATTCCCTCTATAAGTGATATCTTAGGATAAGTGTCCTTTTCTGTGTGACTTACTTCACTTAGAGTCATCGTCCCTAAATCCACTCATCATGCTGCTACTAGCCTTATGACACTGATTTCATGGCTGAGTGACATTCCATTGTGCATAAGTACCACTACTTCTTTATCCATTTTTCTCTTTCCTGGGATATTTAAGGTGTACCGAAGTGGAGGTTTTTGGAAACAGAGCAGCCCTAAACTTTGGGGTGCCTGTGTCTTGTTGATTTTTAGGTTTCCCGATTTCTACGCCCATGAGTGGAAGTGCCCTATGCTCTCTAAGCTGTGTCTATTACATATTACAGGACACAGCGTACACTTCTCCAGAGTGGCTGTTGGAAATTTCCATCCCGCCCATCAGCGTAGCAAGGCTCCCATGTCTCCATGGCCTGTCCTGCATTTCTGGTTTTTACACTTTTTTCAGCATGGCCCTTCTGACCGCTGGCAAGCGAGACTTCTTTGTAGCGCCGATTTGCCTTTCTGGCTTGCTTGGTTGGCCAAAAAGGGCGTATGCGTTTTTTCCTGAATATATTCAGGAAAAAACGCATACGCCCTTTTTGGCCAAGGGCATCATTGTCAACGCTTTGCAGCTTTTCATGTGCTTTCAAGGTGAGTCGAATCTACCTCCTGAAATCTGTTTCCTGCAATTCTGCCTTGCTTTCAAATCCTCTTCGTTGCCTTCCCTCAATATATTTGTGGACGAGAGTTATCATTTATAACTCTGCAGGTTTGAGAATTGCAGTGCCCCTGAGCTCCATTTGTCAACTCGCTTTTTTGGGAGCTGGCCGCAAAAGCGCAGGATTGCTTCAGGCCCTATTCTGGTTCCGGGGGTCAGGCTGAGCCTGTGGTTCATTCTTCTTCCTGATGAGAAAATAGAGTGACCTGTGCCTGTCCCAACACCTAGAGCTAGTCTCTCATTGGTTCCCCCTCTTCCTGTTCATCCTCAGGACAAATTGCGAGCTGTATGAAACAGGAGGTCAACGGTGCTGATTGTCCACGTAGGGACATTGTTAGTGAAGCGGCTGGAATGGCGAACCCGAGCACAAGGAGAGGAGAAATGAGGTGCGTTTTAGAAACCTTTCCCGATCACACGGTGTACCATCTTCTGGGTTTCCCAGGCATGTTTTCGATGTTGAAAGATGCCCTTGAACCTGGAGATTTGGGACCCATGGCATGGGTACCACGCAGTATTACTTTAAAGGGTCTGCGTTTGCTCACCCAACCTCACCAATCCTCTCAGCCCCAAGAGTGTCCAGCCTTATGTCTCATCCAGTTGTGGGTCTAGATATGGTCAATCCAGGTTGCATCAGAGCCCCTGAACGGATTTTGTAAGAATTTCTCTCTCTTTCACTGTCTTTGTTTTATGGGTTTTTTTTAAGTAATCTATTTTTACAATGGGGTTTAGCTGCTTTTCCCTGCTGTGTTTATGCCGCTTTACACCCTCTTGATTCACTTCCAGAGAGATATCAATACATAGGTTTTAAGACTCTTACTAGTCAGATATATTCTTGGGCGGTGAATAGGGGGCGTTGAGTCCAGTTGACTGAGCAGGGAGTAGGTCTTGTCTATTACATATTTGGCTTGTGGAACGGTATCTGAGCTAATTTCAAACCCTTGTTTTATGCATCGCCCCACCTCACCTTTCCCGTTAAGCAGCCATAGTGTGTTTTCTAAATGTGTGACTCTGTTCTGTTTTGGAATTCAGTTCAGGTGTAGCGATTTTGACATTCCCTCTATAAGTGATATCTTAGGATAAGTGTCCTTTTCTGTGTGACTTACTTCACTTAGAGTCATCGTCCCTAAATCCACTCATCATGCTGCTACTAGCCTTATGACACTGATTTCATGGCTGAGTGACATTCCATTGTGCATAAGTACCACTACTTCTTTATCCATTTTTCTCTTTCCTGGGATATTTAAGGTGTACCGAAGTGGAGGTTCTTGGAAACAGAGCAGCCCTAAACTTTGGGGTGCCTGTGTCTTTTTGATTTTTAGGTTTCCCGATTTCTACGCCCATGAGTGGAAGTGCCCTATGCTCTCTAAGCTGTGTCTATTACATATTTCAGGATGCAGCGTACACTTCTCCAGAGTGGCTGTTGGCAATTTCCATCCCGCCCATCAGCGTAGCAAGGCTCCCATGTCTCCATGGCCTGTCCTGCATTTCTGGTTTTTACACTTTTTTCAGCATGGCCCTTTTGACCGCTGGCAAGTGAGACTTCTTTGTAGCGCCGATTTGCCTTTCCGGCTTGCTTGGTTGGCCAAAAAGGGCGTATGCGTTTTTTCCTGAATATATTCAGGAAAAAACGCATACGCCCTTTTTGGCCAAGGGCATCATTGTCAACGCTTTGCCGCTTTTCATGTGCTTTCAAGGTGAGTCGAATCTACCTCCTGAATTCTGTTTCCTGCAATTCTGCCTTGCTTTCAAATCCTCTTCGTTGCCTTCCCTCAATATATTTGTGGACGAGAGTTATCATTTATAACTCTGCAGGTTTGAGAATTGCAGTGCCCCTGAGCTCCATTTGTCAACTCGCTTTTTTGGGAGCTGGCCGCAAAAGCGCAGGATTGCTTCAGGCCCTATTCTGGTTCCGGGGGTCAGGCTGAGCCTGTGGTTCATTCTTCTTCCTGATGAGAAAATAGAGTGACCTGTGCCTGTCCCAACACCTAGAGCTAGTCTCTCATTGGTTCCCCCTCTTCCTGTTCATCCTCAGGACAAATTGCGAGCTGTATGAAACAGGAGGTCAACGGTGCTGATTGTCCACGTAGGGACATTGTTAGTGAAGCGGCTGGAATGGCGAACCCGAGCACAAGGAGAGGAGAAATGAGGTGCGTTTTAGAAACCTTTCCCGATCACACGGTGTACCATCTTCTGGGTTTCCCAGGCATGTTTTCGATGTTGAAAGATGCCCTTGAACCTGGAGATTTGGGACCCATGGCATGGGTACCACGCAGTATTACTTTAAAGGGTCTGCGTTTGCTCACCCAACCTCACCAATCCTCTCAGCCCCAAGAGTGTCCAGCCTTATGTCTCATCCAGTTGTGGGTCTAGATATGGTCAATCCAGGTTGCATCAGAGCCCCTGAACGGATTTTGTAAGAATTTCTCTCTCTTTCACTGTCTTTGTTTAATGGGTTTTTTTTTTAATGTAATCTATTTTTATAATGGGGTTTAGCTGCTTTTCCCTGCTGTGTTTATGCCGCTTTACACCCTCTTGATTCACTTCCAGAGAGATATCAATACATAGGTTTTAAGACTCTTACTAGTCAGATATATTCTTGGGCGGTGAATAGGGGGCGTTGAGTCCAGTTCACTGAGCAGGGAGTAGGTCTTGTCTGTTACATATTTGGCTTCTGGAACGGTATCTGAGCTAATTTCAAACCCTTGTTTTATGCATCGCCCCACCTCACCTTTCCCGTTAAGCAGCCATAGTGTGTTTTCTAAATGTGTGACTCTGTTCTGTTTTGGAATTCAGTTCAGGTGTAGCGATTTTGACATTCCCTCTATAAGTGATATCTTAGGATAAGTGTCCTTTTCTGTGTGACTTACTTCACTTAGAGTCATCGTCCCTAAATCCACTCATCATGCTGCTACTAGCCTTATGACACTGATTTCATGGCTGAGTGACATTCCATTGTGCATAAGTACCACTACTTCTTTATCCATTTTTCTCTTTCCTGGGATATTTAAGGTGTACCGAAGTGGAGGTTTTTGGAAACAGAGCAGCCCTAAACTTTGGGGTGCCTGTGTCTTGTTGATTTTTAGGTTTCCCGATTTCTACGCCCATGAGTGGAAGTGCCCTATGCTCTCTAAGCTGTGTCTATTACATATTTCAGGACGCAGCGTACACTTCTCCAGAGTGGCTGTTGGCAATTTCCATCCCGCCCATCAGCGTAGCAAGGCTCCCATGTCTCCATGGCCTGTCCTGCATTTCTGGTTTTTACACTTTTTTCAGCATGGCCCTTTTGACCGCTGGCAAGTGAGACTTCTTTGTAGCGCCGATTTGCCTTTCAGGCTTGCTTGGTTGGCCAAAAAGGGCGTATGCGTTTTTTCCTGAATATATTCAGGAAAAAACGCATACGCCCTTTTTGGCCAAGGGCATCATTGTCAACGCTTTGCAGCTTTTCATGTGCTTTCAAGGCGAGTCGAATCTACCTCCTGAAATCTGTTTCCTGCAATTCTGCCTTGCTTTCAAATCCTCTTCGTTGCCTTCCCTCAATATATTTGTGGACGAGAGTTATCATTTATAACTCTGCAGGTTTGAGAATTGCAGTGCCCCTGAGCTCCATTTGTCAACTCGCTTTTTTGGGAGCTGGCCGCAAAAGCGCAGGATTGCTTCAGGCCCTATTCTGGTTCCGGGGGTCAGGCTGAGCCTGTGGTTCATTCTTCTTCCTGATGAGAAAATAGAGTGACCTGTGCCTGTCCCAACACCTAGAGCTAGTCTCTCATTCGTTCCCCCTCTTCCTGTTCATCCTCAGGACAAATTGCGAGCTGTATGAAACAGGAGGTCAACGGTGCTGATTGTCCACGTAGGGACATTGTTAGTGAAGCGGCTGGAATGGCGAACCCGAGCACAAGGAGAGGAGAAATGAGGTGCGTTTTAGAAACCTTTCCCGATCACACGGTGTACCATCTTCTGGGTTTCCCAGGCATGTTTTCGATGTTGAAAGATGCCCTTGAACCTGGAGATTTGGGACCCATGGCATGGGTACCACGCAGTATTACTTTAAAGGGTCTGCGTTTGCTCACCCAACCTCACCAATCCTCTCAGCCCCAAGAGTGTCCAGCCTTATGTCTCATCCAGTTGTGGGTCTAGATATGGTCAATCCAGGTTGCATCAGAGCCCCTGAACGGATTTTGTAAGAATTTCTCTCTCTTTCACTGTCTTTGTTTTATGGGTTTTTTTTAAGTAATCTATTTTTACAATGGGGTTTAGCTGCTTTTCCCTGCTGTGTTTATGCCGCTTTACACCCTCTTGATTCACTTCCAGAGAGATATCAATACATAGGTTTTAAGACTCTTACTAGTCAGATATATTCTTGGGCGGTGAATAGGGGGCGTTGAGTCCAGTTGACTGAGCAGGGAGTAGGTCTTGTCTATTACATATTTGGCTTGTGGAACGGTATCTGAGCTAATTTCAAACCCTTGTTTTATGCATCGCCCCACCTCACCTTTCCCGTTAAGCAGCCATAGTGTGTTTTCTAAATGTGTGACTCTCTTCTGTTTTGGAATTCAGTTCAGGTGTAGCGATTTTGACATTCCCTCTATAAGTGATATCTTAGGATAAGTGTCCTTTTCTGTGTGACTTACTTCACTTAGAGTCATCGTCCCTAAATCCACTCATCATGCTGCTACTAGCCTTATGACACTGATTTCATGGCTGAGTGACATTCCATTGTGCATAAGTACCACTACTTCTTTATCCATTTTTCTCTTTCCTGGGATATTTAAGGTGTACCGAAGTGGAGGTTCTTGGAAACAGAGCAGCCCTAAACTTTGGGGTGCCTGTGTCTTTTTGATTTTTAGGTTTCCCGATTTCTACGCCCATGAGTGGAAGTGCCCTATGCTCTCTAAGCTGTGTCTATTACATATTTCATGACGCAGCGTACACTTCTCCAGAGTGGCTGTTGGCAATTTCCATCCCGCCCATCAGCGTAGCAAGGCTCCCATGTCTCCATGGCCTGTCCTGCATTTCTGGTTTTTACACTTTTTTCAGCATGGCCCTTTTGACCGCTGGCAAGTGAGACTTCTTTGTAGCGCCGATTTGCCTTTCAGGCTTGCTTGGTTGGCCAAAAAGGGCGTATGCGTTTTTTCCTGAATATATTCAGGAAAAAACGCATACGCCCTTTTTGGCCAAGGGCATCATTGTCAACGCTTTGCCGCTTTTCATGTGCTTTCAAGGTGAGTCGAATCTACCTCCTGAATTCTGTTTCCTGCAATTCTGCCTTGCTTTCAAATCCTCTTCGTTGCCTTCCCTCAATATATTTGTGGACGAGAGTTATCATTTATAACTCTGCAGGTTTGAGAATTGCAGTGCCCCTGAGCTCCATTTGTCAACTCGCTTTTTTGGGAGCTGGCCGCAAAAGCGCAGGATTGCTTCAGGCCCTATTCTGGTTCCGGGGGTCAGGCTGAGCCTGTGGTTCATTCTTCTTCCTGATGAGAAAATAGAGTGACCTGTGCCTGTCCCAACACCTAGAGCTAGTCTCTCATTGGTTCCCCCTCTTCCTGTTCATCCTCAGGACAAATTGCGAGCTGTATGAAACAGGAGGTCAACGGTGCTGATTGTCCACGTAGGGACATTGTTAGTGAAGCGGCTGGAATGGCGAACCCGAGCACAAGGAGAGGAGAAATGAGGTGCGTTTTAGAAACCTTTCCCGATCACACGGTGTACCATCTTCTGGGTTTCCCAGGCATGTTTTCGATGTTGAAAGATGCCCTTGAACCTGGAGATTTGGGACCCATGGCATGGGTACCACGCAGTATTACTTTAAAGGGTCTGCGTTTGCTCACCCAACCTCACCAATCCTCTCAGCCCCAAGAGTGTCCAGCCTTATGTCTCATCCAGTTGTGGGTCTAGATATGGTCAATCCAGGTTGCATCAGAGCCCCTGAACGGATTTTGTAAGAATTTCTCTCTCTTTCACTGTCTTTGTTTAATGGGTTTTTTTTTTAATGTAATCTATTTTTATAATGGGGTTTAGCTGCTTTTCCCTGCTGTGTTTATGCCGCTTTACACCCTCTTGATTCACTTCCAGAGAGATATGAATACATAGGTTTTAAGACTCTTACTAGTCAGATATATTCTTGGGCGGTGAATAGGGGGCGTTGAGTCCAGTTCACTGAGCAGGGAGTAGGTCTTGTCTGTTACATATTTGGCTTGTGGAACGGTATCTGAGCTAATTTCAAACCCTTGTTTTATGCATCGCCCCACCTCACCTTTCCCGTTAAGCAGCCATAGTGTGTTTTCTAAATGTGTGACTCTGTTCTGTTTTGGAATTCAGTTCAGGTGTAGCGATTTTGACATTCCCTCTATAAGTGATATCTTAGGATAAGTGTCCTTTTCTGTGTGACTTACTTCACTTAGAGTCATCGTCCCTAAATCCACTCATCATGCTGCTACTAGCCTTATGACACTGATTTCATGGCTGAGTGACATTCCATTGTGCATAAGTACCACTACTTCTTTATCCATTTTTCTCTTTCCTGGGATATTTAAGGTGTACCTAAGTGGAGGTTCTTGGAAACAGAGCAGCCCTAAACTTTGGGGTGCCTGTGTCTTTTTGATTTTTAGGTTTCCCGATTTCTACGCCCATGAGTGGAAGTGCCCTATGCTCTCTAAGCTGTGTCTATTACATATTTCAGGACGCAGCGTACACTTCTCCAGAGTGGCTGTTGGCAATTTCCATCCCGCCCATCAGCGTAGCAAGGCTCCCATGTCTCCATGGCCTGTCCTGCATTTCTGGTTTTTACACTTTTTTCAGCATGGCCCTTTTGACCGCTGGCAAGTGAGACTTCTTTGTAGCGCCGATTTGCCTTTCAGGCTTGCTTGGTTGGCCAAAAAGGGCGTATGCGTTTTTTCCTGAATATATTCAGGAAAAAACGCATACGCCCTTTTTGGCCAAGGGCATCATTGTCAACGCTTTGCCGCTTTTCATGTGCTTTCAAGGTGAGTCGAATCTACCTCCTGAATTCTGTTTCCTGCAATTCTGCCTTGCTTTCAAATCCTCTTCGTTGCCTTCCCTCAATATATTTGTGGACGAGAGTTATCATTTATAACTCTGCAGGTTTGAGAATTGCAGTGCCCCTGAGCTCCATTTGTCAACTCGCTTTTTTGGGAGCTGGCCGCAAAAGCGCAGGATTGCTTCAGGCCCTATTCTGGTTCCAGGGGTCAGGCTGAGCCTGTGGTTCATTCTTCTTCCTGATGAGAAAATAGAGTGACCTGTGCCTGTCCCAACACCTAGAGCTAGTCTCTCATTGGTTCCCCCTCTTCCTGTTCATCCTCAGGACAAATTGCGAGCTGTATGAAACAGGAGGTCAACGGTGCTGATTGTCCACGTAGGGACATTGTTAGTGAAGCGGCTGGAATGGCGAACCCGAGCACAAGGAGAGGAGAAATGAGGTGCGTTTTAGAAACCTTTCCCGATCACACGGTGTACCATCTTCTGGGTTTCCCAGGCATGTTTTCGATGTTGAAAGATGCCCTTGAACCTGGAGATTTGGGACCCATGGCATGGGTACCACGCAGTATTACTTTAAAGGGTCTGCGTTTGCTCACCCAACCTCACCAATCCTCTCAGCCCCAAGAGTGTCCAGCCTTATGTCTCATCCAGTTGTGGGTCTAGATATGGTCAATCCAGGTTGCATCAGAGCCCCTGAACGGATTTTGTAAGAATTTCTCTCTCTTTCACTGTCTTTGTTTTATGGGTTTTTTTTAAGTAATCTATGTTTACAATGGGGTTTAGCTGCTTTTCCCTGCTGTGTTTATGCCGCTTTACACCCTCTTGATTCACTTCCAGAGAGATATCAATACATAGGTTTTAAGACTCTTACTAGTCAGATATATTCTTGGGCGGTGAATAGGGGGCGTTGAGTCCAGTTCACTGAGCAGGGAGTAGGTCTTGTCTGTTACATATTTGGCTTGTGGAACGGTATCTGAGCTAATTTCAAACCCTTGTTTTATGCATCGCCCCACCTCACCTTTCCCGTTAAGCAGCCATAGTGTGTTTTCTAAATGTGTGACTCTGTTCTGTTTTGGAATTCAGTTCAGGTGTAGCGATTTTGACATTCCCTCTATAAGTGATATCTTAGGATAAGTGTCCTTTTCTGTGTGACTTACTTCACTTAGAGTCATCGTCCCTAAATCCACTCATCATGCTGCTACTAGCC